>NC_046169.1:1721547-1835892 GCF_011064425.1 Rattus rattus
TCCCCCAAACTAAAGAAATGCAATTGCAGTGAAAAAACTACAGCAGCATACAAAGTATCAGGATTCATTATGATATTTTTGAACAGGATTTGTTTTTAGTAAAATTTTCACCCCTTCTTTCCTGCTCCCTCCTCCCCTCCACCCCTTCTTCCCTGCACTGTCCTCCCCTCCCACCCCTTCTTCCCTCCATCCTCCTCCCCTCCCACCCCTTCTTCCCTCCATCCTCCTCCCCTCCCACCTCTTCTTCCCTCCACCCTCCTCCCCTCCCACCCCTTCTTTCCCCTCCATCCTCCTCCCCTCCCACCCCTTCTTCCCCCTTCCATCCTCCTCCCTCCCATCTCTTGTTCCCCCACTCCCTCCCCCCAAACCTCTTGGCTTCTGTTTCCAGGTCCTGTGTCCTCCTTCTCCACCTCTTCCTCACTACCCTTCCTCCTCCTCTTCTGGTCCTAGTTCCAGTTTTGCAGTCCATAACACACTCATGGCCACATATACACATTACATGCTGGGATTTACATATGTGAGAGAACATGTAATGCTGTTTTCCTGAGTCTCAGTTACCTCAATATAATGCTTTCCATATCCATGCATGCATTATCCTGCAAATGTCATTTCTTATAGCGGAACAAAATCCCACAGTGTATATGCAGTGCGTTTTCATCATCCGTTCCTCTGTTGAAGGATACTTAGGCTGAGTCCATGTCCTTGCTACTGTGACTAGTGTAGTAATAAATACATATGCATGTGTGGGATTCCCATCCCTTTTCTTTTATTTCCCCCATTTAATCGTCTCCTCCCCAGTTTATAGGTGGACATTTTTTTTGCCTCTGATGGCTTCTGTTTTCAGGTCCAATAAAATAATAGGAAGGGTCAAGAGGTGCCAGGAGAAGGCAGTTAATGGTTGCTAGGGAGAGGGACTCACAATGCCCCTCCTTCCTTGAGAGGTCTGCAGGCTCCTGGGGGATGAAGGATCATTTTCTTCAGAGGTATAGTGCTTGAAAAGGTTCCCATGTTCCTGTAAGCAACTCACACAGAAAAGTGCATGAGAATGAAAGGGCACTATTCGAGAAAGCAAGGAGATCTGCAAAAGTGGGGAGGGCAATGGGCTGAATGCAATCAAAATGCGTAACACAGCAGGAGGAAATGGTGCACACTTTTAATCCCAGAACTCATGAGGCAGAGGGAGGAAGGTCTCTGTGACCAGCCTGGTTTACATAGTTAGTGAGTTCCAGGACAGTCACAGCTACATAGCGAGACCCTGTCACAAACACACACACACACACACACACACACACACACACACACACACACACACCCCACGCACACAAAATGCATTGTATACATAACTGAAAAGGCACTGATAAAATCCACTAGTATGTATAATTAATATATTCTAATAAAACATTAGAGAGAAAATTATCCTAGTGATGATGAATTTCTATTTCTTTTTTTTCATCTTTATTAACTTGAGTATTTTTATTTACATTTCAATTGTTATTCCCCTTCCTGGTTTACAGGATTCCCATCCCCTCCCCCCCCTCTTTATGGGTGTTCTCTCCCCATCCTACCCCCATTCCTCCCTCCCCAACAATGTTTACTGGGGTTCAGTCTTGGCAGGACCAAGGGCTTCCCCTTCCACTGGTGCTCTTACTAGGATATTCATTGCTACTTATGCAGTTGGAGTTCAGGGTCAGTCCATGTATAGTCTTTGGGTAGTGGCTTAGTCCCTGGAAGCTCTGGTTGGTTGGCGTTGTTGTTCATATGGGGTCTCAAGACCCTTCAAGCTCTTTCAGTCCTTTCTAAGATTCCTTCAATGGGGGTCCCGTTCTCAATTCAGTGGTTTGCTGCTGGCATTTGCCTATGTATTTGCTGTATTCTGGCTGTGTCTCTCAGGAGAGATCTACATCCGGTTCCTGTCAGCCTGCACTTCTTTGCTTCATCCATCTTATCTAGTTTGGTGGCTGTATATGTATGGGCCCATGTGGGGCAGGCTCTGAATGGGTGTTCCTTCTGCCTCTGTTTTAATCTTTGCCTCCTTATTCCCTGCCAAGGGTATTCTTGTTCCCCTTTTAAAGAAGGAGTGAAGCATTCACATTTTTGTCATCCGTCTTGAGTTTCATTTGTTCTGTGCATCTAGGGTAATGCCATTTCCTTCCTTATCAATGAGTGCATACCATGTGTGTTTTCTGAAATTGGGTTACCTGACTCAGGATGATATTTTCCAGTTCCCCTCCATTTGCCTATGGTAAAGTCATTGTTTTTTGATAGCTGAGTAATATTCCATTGTTAGATGTACCACATTTGCTGTATCCATTCCTCTGTTGAAGGGCATCTGGGTTCTTTCTAGCTTCTGGCTATTATAAATAAGGCTGCTATGAACATAGTGGAGCACGTGTCTTTTTTATATGTTGGGGCATCTTTTGGGTATATGCCCAAGAGAGATATAGCTGGGTCCTCAGGTAGTTCAATGTCCAATTTTCTGAGGAACCTCCAGACTGATTTCCAGAATAGTTGTACCAGTCTTCAATCCCACCAACAATGCAGGAATGTTACTCTTTCTCTACCTCCTCGCCAACATTTGCTGTCACCTGAGTTTTTGATCTTAGCCATTCTGACTGGTGTGAGGTGAAATCTCAGGGTTGTTTTGATTTGCATTTCCCTGATGACTAAAGATGTTGAACATTTCTTTAGCTGTTTCTCAGGAAAATGGAAGATAGGACCTGAGTGCCTGTTGGTGAATGCTGTAAGTTCCCCATTGGCCGTGCTTGATTCAAGCGTGCTTTTAAAGATACAGGAAAATTCAATGAAAATGAAGGTATACCATACTCAAACCATTGGAACATAATGAAAACAGTGTTAAGAGGAAAATTCATAACACTAAATGACTTCATGAAGAAATTGGAGAGTTTCTATACTAGCCACTTACCAGCACAACTGAATGCCCTAGACAAAAAGAACACAAACACACCCAAGAGGAATAGATGGCAGGAAACAGTCATATTTAGAGCTGAAATCAATCAATTAGAAACAAAGAGAACAAAACAAAGAATCAATGAAATCAAGAGTTGATTCTTTGAGAATATCAATAAGATGGATAGACAAAGCCTTAGTCAAACTAACTAAAAGGCACAGAGACAGTATCCGGATTAACAAAATCAGAAATGAAAAGGAAAATATAACAACAGAAACTTAGGAAATTCAAAAAAATCATCAGGTCTTACTACAAAAGTCTATACTAAACAAAACTGGAAAATCTAAACAAAATGTATAATTTTTTATTGGACATTTTATTTACATTTCAAATGTTATTTCCTTTCCCAGTTTCCCAGCCATAAGCTCCCTATCCCATCCTCCTCCCCTTCTATAAGGGTGTTCCCCCTTCCCAACCACATCCCCTTCCTGCCTCTCCACCCTGACATTCCCCTGCACTGGGAGGGGGGGTCCAGCCTTGGCAGGACCAAGGGCTTCTCCTCCCATTGATGCCCAACAAGGCTGTCCTCTGCTACATATGCAGCTGGAGCCATGGGTCAGTTCATGTCTTTGGGTAGTGGTTTAATCCCTGGAAGCTCTGGTTGGTTGGTATTGTTTGTATGGGGTTGCAAGCCCCTTCAGCCCCTTCAGCCCCTTCAGCCCCTTCAGTCCTTTCTCTAATTCCTCCAATAGAGACCCCGTTCTCAGTTCAATGGTTTGCTGCTAGCATTTGCCTCTGTATTTGACATGCTCTGGATGAGCCTCTCAGAAGACAGCTATATCAGGCTCCTGTCATCATGTACTTCTTGGCTTCATAAATATTATCTAGTTTTGGTGGACACACACACACACACACACACACTATATCCCCAGCTGGGGCAGGCTCTGAATAGCCATTCCTTTGGTCTCTGCTCCACACTTTGTCTCCATTTCCCCTTCTATGAATATTTTTGTTCCCTCTTTTAAGAAGAACTGAAAAATCCACACTTGGGTCATCCTTCTTCTTGAGCTTCATGTTGTCTGTGGATTGTATCTTGGATATTCGAGCTTTTGGGCTAATATCTACTTATCAGTGAGTGCATACTATGTGTGTTTTTCTGTGATTGGGTTACCTCACTCAGGATGATATTTTCCAGTTCCATCCATTTGCCTATGAATTTCATGAAGTCATTGTTTTTCATAGCTGAGTAATATTCCATTGTGTAGATGTACCACATTTTCTATATCCATTCCTCTGTTGAAGGGCATATGGGTTCTTTCTAGTTTCTGGCTATTATAAATAAGGCTACTATGAACATAATGGAGCATGTGTTGTATGTTGGAGCATCTTTTGGGTATATGCCCAGGAGAGATATAGCTGGGTCCTCAGGTAGTAGAATGACCATTTTTCTGAGGAACCTCCAGACTCATTTCCAGAGTGGTTGTACCAGTTTGCAATCCCATCAACAATGGAGTAGCATTCCTCTATTTCCACATACTTACCAGCATCCATTGTCACCTGAATTTTTTATCTTAGCCATTCTGACTGGTGTGAGGTGGAATCTCAGGGTGGTTTTGATTTGCATTTCCCTTATGACTAAAGATGTTGAACATTTCTTTAGGTGTTTCTCAGCCACTCGGCATTCCTCAGCTGTGAATTCTTTATTTAGCTCTGAACCCCATTTTTTAATAGGGTTATCCGATTCCCTGCGAGTCTAACTTCTTGATTTCTTTGTATATATTCGATGTTAGCCCTCTATCAGATGTAGTATTGGTAAAGATCTTTTCCCAATCTGTTGGTTGCCGTTTCATCCTAATGACAGTGACCTTTGCCTTATAGACGCTTTACACTTTTATGAGGTCCCATTTGTCGATTCTTGATCTTAGAGCATAAGTCATTGGTGTTTTGATCAGGAATTTCCCCACAGTTACCATGTGTTTGAGACTCTTCCCCACTGTTTCTTCTATTGGTTTCAGTGTATCTGGTTTTATGTGGAGGTCCTTGATCCACTTGGACTTAAGCTTTGTACAGGGTGATGAGCATGGATCGATATGCATTCTTCTACATGTTGACCTCCAGTTGAACCAGCATCATTTGTTGAACATGCTATCTTTTTTTTTCCACTGGATGATTTTAGCTCCTTTGTCAAAGATCAAATGACCATAGGTGTGTGGGTTCATTTCTGGGTTCATTGGTGGTATTCCACTGCTCTACCTGCCTGTCTCTGTACCAACATTCCTTCAGAAGTGCTTTTATTGTTGAGGATAGTTTTTGCTATCCTGGATTTTTGGTTATTCCAAATGAATTTGCAAGTTGCACTTTCTAACTCTATGAAGAATTGGGTGGGAAATTTGATGGGAATTGCATTGAATCTCTAGATTGCTTTTGGGCAAAATGGCCATTTTTAGTATATCAATCCTGCCAATCCATGAGCATGGAAGATCTCTCCATCTTCTGAGATCTTCAATTTCTTTCTTCAGAGAGTTGAAGTTCTTTTCGTACAGATCTTTCACTTGCTTGGTTCGAGTCACACTGAGGTACTTTATATTATTTGTGACTATTGTGAGGGGTGTCATTTTCCCAATTTTTTCTCAGACTGTTTACACTTTGAGTAGAGGAAGGCTACTGATCTGTTTGAGTTAATTTTATACCCAGCCACTTTGCTGAAGTTGTTTTTTCAGGCTTAGTAGTTCTCTGGTGGACTTTTGGGGCCACTTAAGTATACTATCATATCATCTGCAAATAGTGATATTTTGATTTCTTCCTTTCCAATTTGTATCCCTTTGGCTTCCTTTTGTTGTCTGATTGCTCTGGCTAGGACTTCAAGTACTATATTGAATAAGTAGGGAGAGTGTGGGCAGCTCTGTCTAGACCCTGATTTTAGTGGGGTTGCTTCACATTTCTCTCCATTTAATTTAATGTTGCCTACTGGTCTGCTGTTATGGCTTTTACTATATTTAGATATGGGCCTCGAATTCCTGATCTTTCTAAGACTTTTTTCATGAAGGGGTGTTGAATTTTGTCAAGTGCTTTCTCAGTAGCTAATGAAATGATCACATGGTTTTTTCTTTGAGATTGTTTACATAGTGGATTATCTTAATGGATTGCTATATATTGAAGCCTGCTTGATCATGATGGATGATCTTCTTGATATGTTCTTGGATTTAGTTTGAGAGAATTTGATTGAGTAATTTTCCATTGATATTCATAAGGAAAATTGTTTGAAGTTCTCTTTCTTTGTTTTGTCTTTGTGTGGCTTCATAGAACAAATTGGGTAGTGCTCCTTCTGTTTCTCTTTTGTGGAATAGTTTGAACAGAATTGGTATGAGGTCTTCTATGAATGTCTGATAGAATTCTGCACTAAACACCTCTGGTCCTGAATTTTTTGTGGTTGGAAGACTTTTAATAACTGCTATTTGTTTAGGAGTTATGGTATTGTTTAGATGGTTTATCTGATCCTGATTTAACTTTGGTATCTGGTAAATGTCTAGAAAATTGTCCTTTTCCTCCAGATTTCCCAGTTTTTTTGAATATGGGCTTTTGTTGATAATTTTTTGAATTTTCTCAGATTCTGTTGTTATGTCTCCCTTTTCATTTTTGATTTTGTTAATTTGGATACTGTCTCTATGCCCTCTGGTTAGTCTGGCTAAGGGTTTATCTATCTTGTTGATTTTCTCAAAGAACCAGCTCCTGGTTTTGTTTATTCATTGTCTAATTAGTTTTGTTTCTAATTGGTTGATCTTAGCTCTGAGTTTGATTATTTCCTGCTGTCTACTCCTGGGTGTTATTTGCTTCTTTGTGTTCTAGACCTTTTAGGTGTGCCATCAAGCTGCTAATGTATGCTCTCTCCAGTTTCTTTTTGGAGGCATTCAGAGCTATGAGTTTTTCTCTTAGCACTGCTTTCTTTGTGTCCCATAAGTTTGGGTATGTTGTGCCTTCATTTTCATTAAATTCTAAAAAGTCTTTAATTTCTTTCTTTATTTCTTCCTTGACCATGTTATCATTGAGTAGAGCATTGTTTAACTTCCATATATATGTGGGATTTCTGTTGTTATTGCTGTTATTGAAGACCAGCCTTAGTATGTGGTGATCTGATAAGATGCATCAGATTATTTCAGTCTTCTTGTATTTGTTGAGGCCTGTTTTGTGATCGATTATATGATCAATTTTGGAGAAGGTACCATGAAGTGCTGAAAAGAAGGTATATTGTTTTAGGATGAGATGTCCTATGAATATCTGTTAAATCCATTTGGTTCATGACTTCTGTTAGTGTCTCTGTGTCTCTGTTTAGTTTCTGTTTCCATGATTTGTCCATTGATGAGAATGGGGTGTTGAAATCTCCTACTATTATTGTATGAGATGTAATGTGTGCTTTGAACTTTAGTAAGGTTTCTTTTATGAATGTAGGTGCCCTTGCATTTGGAGCATAGATATTTAGGATTGAGAGTTCATCTTGGTGGATTTTTCCTTTGACGAATATGAAGTGTCCTTCCTTATCTTTTTATGATAACTTTTGGTTGAAAGTTGATTTTATTTGGTATTAGAATGGCTACTCCAGCTTGTTTCTTTGGACCATTTGCTTGGAAAGCTGTTTTCCAGCCTTTTACTCTGAGGCAGTGTCTGTCTTTGTTGCTGAGGTGTGTTTCCTGTATGCAGCAAAATGCTGGGTTCCCTTTACGTATCCAGCTGTTAGTCTCTGTCTTTTTATTGGTGAATTGACTCCATTAATGTTACAAGATATTAAGGAATAGTGATTATTATTTCCTCTTATTTTTGTTGTTAGAGGTGTTATTATGTTTGTGTGTCTCTCTTCTTTTGGTTTCATTGCAATGAGATTACTTTCTTGCTTTTTGTAGGGTGTAGTTTCCCTCCTTGTGTTGGTGTTTTCCATCTATTATCCTTTTTAGAGCTGAATTTGTGGAAAGATTTTGTTTAAATCTGGTTTTGTCATGGAGTATCTTGGTTTCTTCATTTATGTTAATTGAGAGTTTTGCTGGATATATTGACTGGCTTTGGCTCTTGGGGCAGGAAGAGACTGGAGGAGTCCTTCCTCTAACTGCTCCTCATTTCCTGTGCCCAGAGGGCACAGAGGGCACTAGGTGGGTTCCTCTTGGGACAGGAATGTGGGCAGAAGTATTTGTTTCCTCTGAGCTTGCAGGAGTGTCTGCACTTCTGTGAGACCAGCTGTCTCCCCCATGGATTTAGGTACAGAGAGCTGTGGGACCAGTTCAGTTCAGTTCTGGGTGCAGGTAGAAACCAGAAGGTTCCTGCCACTGACTGCTCCTATATTCCTGTATCCAGAGGTCACTAGGCATGTTCCTCTTGGGCCAGGAATGTGAGCAGAAATGGCAGTCTCTCCTGAGCTCTCAGGATTGTCCACACTTCTGTAAGTCAACTCTCTCCTCCACCGGATTTGGTTACAGAGTAAATGTATGATTTTCTAGATAGATACGACATACCAAAATTAAATCAAGATCAGATAAACCATCTAAAGAGTACCATAACCCCTACAGAAATAGAAGTAGTTATTAAAACTTCCTACACTTCCTCTGCCCAAAAGCCTAGGGGTAGATGGTTTTAGTGCAGAATTCTTTCAGACCTTCAAAGAAGAGCTAATACTCCTCAAACTATTCCACAAAATAGAAACAGAAGGAACACTACATAATTCATTCCACAATGACACAGCTACCCTGATACTTAAAACTACACAAAGAGCCAACAAATACAGAGAACTTCAGGCCAATTTTTCTTATGGAAATTAACTTAAATATACTCATAATTTATTGTAAATAGAATCCAAGGACACATCAAAAACATTGCTCACCACAGTCTAGTAGACTTCATTCCAAGGATGTTGGGATGGTCCATTATATGAAAAATCCATCAACATAATCCACAATGTAAACAAACTCAAAGGAAAAAAAATCAGAAGATTATCATCTCATTAGATGCTGAAAAAGCCTTTGACAAAAATCTATTACTCCTTCATGTTAAAAGTCTTGGAGAGATCAGGAATTTAAGGCACATACCTACATGTACAGCAAGCCAACAACCAACATCAAATTAAATGGAGAGAAACTTGAGGCAATCCCACTAAAATCAGGGACAAAAGAAGACTGTCCATGCTCTCTCCATTTATTCAGTATAGCACTTGAAGTTGTAGGTAGAGCAATAAGACAACAAAAGGATATCAAGGGGATATGGATTGGAAACAAAGAAGTCAAGGTATTACTATTTGCAGATGATATAATAGTTTTCATGAGTGACCCCCAAAATTCTACCACAGAACTCCTATAGTAGATAAACAACGTCAGTCACCTGGCTGGATATAAAATAAACTCAAAGAAATCAGTAGCTCTTCTTTATACAAATGATCAATGTGCTGAGGAAGAAATTAGAGCAGCAACACCTTTCCCAATTGCCACAAGTGATGTGAAATACCTTGGTGTGACTCTAACCAAGCAAGTGAAAGATCTGTATGACAAGAACATCAAGTCCCAGATGGGAGCAATCTAAGATGATATCAGAAGACGGAAAGATCTCCCATGCTCATGGATTGGTCGGATTAACGTAGTGAAAATGGCTATCTTATCAAAAGCAATATACAGATTCAATGCAGTCCCCATCAAAACTCTAACACAATTTTTACAGACATTGAAAGAGCAATTCTCAACTTTATATGGAAAAATAAAAAACCCAGGATAGCCAAAACAATCCTGAACAATAAAAGAACTTCTGGAGGAATAACCATTCTTCCACCTCAAGCTGTACTACAGAGCAATAGTGATAAAAACTGCATGGTATTGGTAGAGTCAGACAGTTTGATCAATGCCGTAGAATCAAAGACCCAGAAATAAACTCACTTACCTATGGACACTTGAGTTTTGACAAAGAACCCAAAACCATACAATGGAAAAAGAAAGCATCTTCACCAAATGGTGCTGGTCTACCTGGCCATCTGCATGTAGATGAATGCAAATTGATCCATATTTATCAACCTTGACAACGCTCAAGTCCAAGTTGGTCAAGAACCTCAACATAATATCATATACACTCTATCTAAAAGAAGAGAAATTGGGGAATATCCTTGAACTCATTGGCACAGAAGAAAATGACCTGAACAGAACACCAATGGCTTCGTCTCTAAGATCAACAATAAATAAATGGAACCTCTTGAAACTGACAAGCTTCTCTAAGGCAAAGGACACTGCCAATAGAACAAAACTTCAGTCTATCAATTTGGGAAAGTTTTATCCCTAATCCTACATTAGATAGAGGGCTAATATCTCAGAACTAAAAGAGCTAAAGAACTCAGGAGCTCCAGAAAGACAAATAACCCAATTAAAAATGGGGTGCAGACCTAAACAGAAAATTCCCAAATAGAGGGATCTCAAATTGCTAAGAAGCACTTAAAGAAATGTTCAACATCAGAGAGATGCAAATCAAAATGAACCTGAGATTTCACCTTAAACAAATCAGAATGACTAAGATAAAAACTCAAGTGACAGCCCGTGCTGACGAGTTTGTGGAGAAAGAACAGTCCTCCATTGCTGGTGGGATTGCAAATTGGTACAGCCACTGTGAAAACCATTCTGGTGCTTCCTTAGAAAATTGGAAATTGTTCTATCTGCAGACCCAGCTATACTGCTCCTGGGCTGATACCCAAAAGATGCTCCACCATATCACGAGAACACATGCTCCGATATGTTCATAGCCACCTCCTTTGTAAGCCAGACGCTGAGAAGCAACCCAGATGTCCCTCACTCAAAGAATGGATATGGAAAATGTGCTTCATTCACACAATGAAATAGTAGTCAGCTATTAAAAACAAGGACGTCATGAATTTTGCAGGCAAATGGATGGAACTAGAAAATATCATCCTGAGTGAGGTGACCCAGACCCAAAAGGATATGCATGGCATGTACTTACTGATAAGTGGATATTAGCCAAAAAGTGCAGAATACCCATGTTATACCCCATAGACCCTAAGAAGTTAAATAAGAAGGAAGGCTCAGGTAAGGATGCTTCAATCCCACTTACAAGGGGGAACAAAATACTCATGGAGTCAGAATGGAGGGACCTTGGTGGGAATGAGGAGTGGGAGGGCAAAGAGGGGCAGGATCAGGTGGGGGGGGGAGTCAGACATGTCCCAGAGGACCAGGAGAGCGAGTGGAATTATGCAGCAGTGGGGTGTGTGGGGAGCCGCTAGAACGTCCTAGAGACCTGGGATGGGGGAAGCTCCCAAGACTCAATGTGCGTGATCTTACCTGCCATGCTCAATGATGGGGACATGAAACCTGAAGAGACCCCTTCCGGTAGTCAGGCGTGACTCTCGATGAAGGGATGAGGACACCAATCCACCTACACAATTTTCAACCTAAAATCGCTCCTGTCTAACCACCCCCAAACTCCCCCCAAAACCACACAGGGACGAAAATGGATAAGAGATTGAAGAATGGCTCAACTTGGGATATATCCTATAGGTGGGCACCAAACCCTGATAGTTTTTCTGATGCCTTGTTGTGTTTGCAAATAGGAGCCTAGCATGGCTGTATGTTAGAGGTTCCACCAGCAACTGCCTGAGACCAAGCAACGGAGAGAGGTTGGGGACCGCTATGGAAGAATCATGGGAAGAACTGAAGGAACCGAAGGGGATGACAACACCATAGAAAGACCAACAGTGCCAACCAACATGAACCCTGGGGAGCTTCCAGATACCGAGTCCGTAACCAGAGAACATGTAAGGGCTGGTTTGCAACCCCAGACACATAGGTAGCAGAGGGCTGCCTTGTCTGGCCTCGGTGGGAGAGGATGTGCCTAATCCTATAGAGACTTGATGTCTTGGGGTTAGGGAATACCCGGTGGGGGCCCATCCTCTCAGAGGCGAAGGAGAGGGTGGACGGGGGTGGGGAACTCTGGGAAGGGGTACTGGAAGGAGGGCAACATTTGGGATGTAAAGTAATAAAATTAATGAGGATGATGATGGTGGTGGTGGATGATGATGATGATGATGATGATGATGATAGCCAGTCATTGTGGTGAGTGTTTGTAATCCTGGTGCTTGGGAGGCACAGACAGGTAGATCCCTGGGGGTTGTTAATTAGCCCGTCATGGTTTCTTGGCTACTTGTAGGCCAATGGCAGACCCTGTACAAATGAAGACAAAGCTTCTTGTGTGGTGGGAATGAAATGACTCTGTGTGCAATATAAAGGCACTTACCACAAAGCCTGAAGACCTGAATTTGATCTCCAGGACCCACACCTGTACTATGGTACGTGTGTACCCCCTTCCCCCAGTAAGTAAATAATTTTAAAAAATGTCCTTAGGAAGGCGGGCAGTCTTTTAGAAATGACACAATAGGTTGTCCTCTGGCTTCCATATATGTGTACATACATGCATCTACACACATGTGTGCATCCCACACACATTCACACATATATATTCATATGTGTACACGCCCTGTAAAAGGGAGTCAAATGAGCTTTGTGCTTCTTAGTGTGTGTGTGTGTGTGTGTGTTACACACACACAGAGAGAGAGGGAGAGAGAGAGAGAGAGAGAATGCATGTGCATTGTGAGTATCTTGGGGGACAGATTCCAATGCCTGATAAATGCTGTTAGACACAGAAGAAAGAGGAGCAGCAGGTACCTTGATTTAAAGAAGAGCTGACATTGAAGAATAAGCTTTATTAAGAGAAAGGTACTACAATGATGGGATTCATGAGCCACACTCCAGGTAGGGAACATTAGAAAATATCAATAGAAAAATATCATTTTATTGTATTTGACACAAAGGAGTCAAGCCTCCTAAGAAGGGTGGCATCCTGTCAAACGTGGAGAGGAACTGCAGTAAGAAAAGATAGCATAAGAGATAGGTAGCCATCATGGATAGGATGGCCCGAAGGCCCAGGGCACCAAACCCCCTTTGAGCCTGCCATTCCCATCATCTCAGCGGACATGTGTGAAGATGGAAGGAAGTTTGGGGTGCTTCAAAGAATGCCAGCAGTATAGGAAAAGTCTGAAGCCGAAGTGGTGCTCTGGCAAATCTAGTAGCATTGGGAGCTCCCAAGGAACCCTGTAGGTGTTGCCACCTTGGCTTGATCCAAGCAAGTATGAGCCAGTTCATTGTGTGGATTGAAGTGCCTAGAGGAAATGAAGAGAAAGAAAAAAAAGAGAGAGAAATACAGGACTTGGGGGAGGGGGAAGGACTGTACCTTTTGTTAAAGATTCTACAAGGTCAAATGACAGAATTTTGAAATTATGGAGAGTTAAAATGTCCCAGACCAGAGACAAATTATATTAGGCGTTTTTTGGCCTCTTTATATGTTGTCTACTGCCTACCCCTGTATCTGACCTAACAAACACATTTCTGACTCTCAAACCTTACAGTGTATTTGTTAGGAGAGCACTAACTTCTACTGATCCAAAAAGCCAAGGATATCAGCAATGGCACTCAAGATCTGTAGCAGATTTTCCTGCTTTTCTGGAACCTGCCTAGCCATAGTACCCACAAATGTACTTTGACATATGGATTTTTTATGTAACTAATAAAATCTTATGTAGCCACTCCCACGACAGACCATAGACTCCAGGGGAACCTGAATGTATGTTCCTAGGGCATTTATTCATGTGTGACTCCAGAGGAAGCTATCTTTTATTTCCTTGAGGGTGTAACTTCCTGTCAGTGTCCATGGGTCTCCCAGCATTGGGGCTACATTGTTGAGGATTTGCAGTGGCCTCTCATAAAAGTGTTGTCTCTTTTGGGTAGCTTCTGGCCAGTGTATGAGTCTTTATCCCATGGATTAAATTTAGCTGACACCCCATAGAGCAGCATAGTGGCTACAGAACACTCTTCACTCCTGCTGTAGAAGTCTGGGGAAAAGCAAGGAAGTAGGGACAGAAGGGAGAGGAGAGGTGCCCGTGTGTGAGTCTCCTGTGGTGGCTCTGCAGAGAAGGAGGCAGGGAAGCAAATGCCATAGACAGCACCTGCGGGTTGGAAGCTTCAGCTTTTGTCAGATCCCACATGCACGACCCTTGAAGTTACCAGGTTCTTGTGCAGCAAGGCAAGGAATTGGACCAGGGACACACGGTTAGAAGGAGGAGTAGAGAGTTGATTAGGAAAGGGAACATGCTTCCGAGAGTAGCAGTGGCCAGTGAGGTGAGGGAAAAGCCCCTAAAGCACTCATGATCCTTTGAAGGTTGTGACACAACTGCTGCTCTGTCCTGTCATCTGCGCTCTTCTCAGGCACGCTCCGTTTGCCGCCTGTAGCCTGCACAGGGAGGAGCATCCCGTCTTTCGCTGCCGGTGGCTTGTTTTATGTGTTAGTCTTGAGGCTGCTGCCTTTAGTCCTTACCTTTTGAAAGGTCTCCCCTGTCAGGGACAAGGGGAACACCGAGGCAGATTGCCTTTTTGAGTAAGAGGTTTATTAGCAGAGTTTTAATGCCAAGAGAGTGCAGACGTATACACAATAGTATAGCAAGGGCTGTAAGGAGAGTTGAGGTCTCAACCTCACAGATAGCCAGACAATATGGCAAGCACTCTAAGGAGAATCCAAGTCCACGGATTCGAGTGGGGGTCATTTCATATAGATCTCAGAGGATGGTGGGAAATTTAGTAATCAACCTGTCTCAGGTTCCCCAGCCAGTGGCAAGGGAGGTGGAATGAAGGGAATTCTAGGTAGGAGCATGTGTCTGTACCACTAACCCCCATGATGTCTTAGAGACTCTGGGAACCTGACATCTGTGAACTTTGTTGGGGAAGTAAGAATGGAACCTGTGATTCTCCTAGGGTTGGGACCCCTGGGGTTAGGAGCTCATAGGCTGACAGTTGGGAGGGGTCTTCCCATTCCCTAACAAGGGCTGTGGTTTTGTCTTGGGAAGCAGTTTCCCACAGCACCTGGCCAGTTCTTCAGTACCATCTCAGTGTGTCTTCTTCAGTGTGCACCATCTCAGCTGCACTCAGCGTGTCTAGATCTTCACTGTCTGGACTTATGAGCGATGCACCGGGAAGAAGTCTTGACTGGGATTGGTCAGCTCTTTATATCTTTATATCAAAGCATGAACAGGCTGCAGCTAGCAAATATGTTTACACTTGAGCAGAGAGCTAGGAGACTCCCTTCTCAGGACCCAGCATGGAATCTCACTGGCTAAAGGGAGTTGGGGTTTTCTTATCCCAGTGTCGAATAGTCACTGATTGACTGGAGGACTTATTTCCTGGGTGCCTCCATCTGCAGAACAGGCTATGTCAACCAGGGAAGATTCCCTGTGGTGGTGGTGGTTACTGTTGTCAACTCAACAAGATCTAAAATCACTGAAATGAATCTCTGGAAGGGGAGCCTTCTAGATTTGGTTAATTGGGGGTGTGAAGACACATCCTAAATATAGGTGGCCTCATTTCATGACCTGGAGTCCCAGATGGCAGAAGGAGAAAGTGAACCGAGCACCAGCGCTTGTCTTTGTCTCTGCTCTCTGAATATAGTTGCAATATGAGCTGCCTAGGCTTCTGTGCCATGCCCTCACCTCTGTGATGAGTCTGAACCCTCAATCTGTGAGCCCAATTAATTCCCCCAAAGTTGTTTTTGACAGGTATTCTGTCACAGCCAAAGGGCTCAGGGGAGTTGGGTGGAAATTGTGCAGATGGATAGAAAATGTATAGGGATGGGCTCATGTCCCATGGGACAAAGAGGCTGTGATAGCACAAGAAAAATGCTCTGAGTTTTCTTGCAAGGGTCCTGAATGTGTTCTGTATCTGGTAATGATATTAAGTTGCCAAGGTAGGGGACAACAAGGAGACCTGATCCATGGTAAATCTGAGCCCTTTTGCACTCTAGAAGCTGAATTGGAAGGAGGCAGTGGCCCAAAACCAATGAGGATGAGGACTCTGACAGAAAAATGGGTGCTTTTATTAGCATCCTAATCTCAAAAGACCAGGAGAAGGAGCATGGACATGAGTCAGGTTCATCCACTTGGCATAGTTCGGAATGCAGAGGCTGAGAAGAGGTCTTTCATTTGATGGTACATGATGAGGTTGAAACTTTCTTACAGATCCAGAAAATCCGGGTATCGCATCTGAGGTCATTCCAGCCGTCCCCAGAGAACTCTGCACAATCTTCATCACCGACATTGTTGGGTTCCCCTCTATTCCAATACTGTGCAAAGCTGCAAATCCAGTTGTGACAGTTTTAATTGTCAACTCGACACAATTTAGAATCACTGGGGAATAGAGTCTCAATGAGGCATTGTCTAGATTAGCCTGGCCTGTGGATGTGTGTGAGGAATTTCAAAAATTGGACTGATTGAGATGGGAAAATACCCAGATATGGGTGTCATCATGCCATGGACTGTTGCTTGAAATGAGTGAAGGTGTTTAGTCATCCTCTTTCTCTGCTCTTGACGGTAGATGTGAGCAGCTCATTCCTAAAAGGTCTGTATGCTGGCTGGGTTTATATCAACTAGGGTAACTGGAGAAAAGGGAGCCTTAATTGAGAAAGCACCTTCATATGACTGGGTTCTGGGCAAGCCTGTGGGACATTTTCTTAATCTGTGATCGATGGGGAAGGACCCAGACCACTGTGATGTGGAGCAACCGTGGGCCAGTCGTTCTAGGTTCTATAAGAGAGCAGGATGACTAAGGCACCCCTCCATGGCTTCTGCAGCTCCTGCATCCAAGTTCCCACACTGTTTGAGTTCCTGACCTGACTTCCTTCAGGCATGGATTGCAGGTGTAGAAAGAAATGTTTATTTCTTCCTCAAATTGCTTTTGGCCATGGCATTTCATCACAGCAATAAGACAGACTGTAACCTGAACTTGTGATCCAAATAAACCGTTTCTTCCCTCAATCTGCTTTTGCCAGGATAGTTTATCCCAGCAGCAAAAAACAAAACAAACAAAAACCAAAAAAATAAGACTCACCAAAACCAAATAAACACACAAACACAAAAAGAAAACTATAGCACCAGTTCCTAGAACCTTAGTCTGCCCCACGGGCGTGCTAGAAACCATATTTTCAGTTTTAGAAGCTCAATGTCTTCATGTCTTCCCTCAATGCAGGTTCCTTTCCTTCCTTTCCTCTCCCCTCCCCCTCTCCTCCCCTCTCCTCTCCTCCTTCTTCCCTCCTTCCTTTTCCTTCATCATCATCTTTTTTTGAGACAACGTCTTACGTAGCTCTGGCTGGTCTCAAACTCACTACATAGCCAGGGATGAACTCAAATTTCTGATTTCTTCTGCCATTCCCTCCCTAGTGCTGGAATTACAGGCGTGTAACACACACTTGACATACATGGTGCTGGGGACAGACCCAGGCCTTTAGGCAGCCACTCAATCAACAGTTACATTTCCAGTCTAACTAATCTTTTCCATGGTAATAGTCCTCTTCCTCACCCAGTGGCCATGGTTAATAGTCCCCTTTCCCAGCGACCTTTATTTTGTGTTTTGTACCTACATACTTATACTAAACACTCTGTATTAAAATCAATATCCCTCAGAGGGATGCATTTTTTTTTTTTTGCTGATTTAATGGTGGGATTTACTGCTATTCTGTCTGTGCATGGTTAGGAAGATCTTGCATTAGCAAAAATGGGAGCGAGCTCTTTTTCCTAAGGGGCCAGGGAGAGGGGGATGAGCCCCCAAAACAGTTCAAGTCAGAGTGCCAGAGACATGCATTCACTGTGCACAGTGTACCTTTCATCGTAGACCTACCTGGGTGACAGAGGTGAGCCATCCACCCAGTGCCACGTGGCTTCATTATGCATGTCTGAGAGACCCATCCATGTTGGTCCCCTAGTCTTAGAAGTCTGCTGCAGGAAGGTCTGGAGTGGGATACAAGGAGGAATAAAACGAGAAGAGCTTTTATGCACACGAACTTTTGCAGGAAATTCTACTAGCAATCTGATTTCCCCCTTCTGCTCTATTGTGTCATGGGCACTCATGGGTACCTAGGTGGTTCCAGTTGACTATGACTATGTATCTTCTAGGCAGATGGACTGTGGTACACAGACACACACGGCTGGCTTTCCCACAACCACCCTTAGTAATGCTGCAAAGTTGTCTGTCTTGGGTGATTTGAGAATGACTGTAGGTTGACTTGTGACTAGCTTGAATTTGATGGAAGCATTTGTACCAGTTCACGATGGTTGCTAAAGATGCATACCAGCCACGTCTAGCTCTGCGTTGGGTGATGTCCTACTGATGAGGATAAACACTAAGGAAATGGGAAGAACTATACATTAAGATTGTTTTATTTTGCATGTGTGTACGTGTGCAGTGTCTGTATGTATATGTGTGTCTATATTTGGGCCATATGTTGTGAAGGCCAGAGGATAGCATTTGGTGTCTTTTTCAATTGCCCTCTACAAATTTTTGAGATAAAATTTTCTCATTGGATCTACAGTTCAATTAGGTCGACTAGCTGCTCAGCAAGACGCAGAAATATGTTGTTTCTGCTTTCCCAGTGCAGGCATTGGGTTCGCCAGCTTCTAAAATACCCGGAAATGCTACAAGGCTGCTCTGGGAGAAAAGTGAACAACAGTCTTCGCCAGCAGTGAGCAACATGAGCTGAGTAATGACCAGTCTGGCGAGATATACCTATGCCTGCCCCATCAGTATAAATGTTATGGTGGTAACTGACCAACTGCATTCTGCTTGGGTTTAAGGGATGCTCCATAAGAGGAAACACATGCCTTTTTTTTTTTTTTTTAAAATCTGGCCAACAACCCATGATTGTGGAGCACATGGGCCCCAGGGATGAACCTACTACTGTTATTTTTTTCTAGTACCTCAAACTGCCCTCTAACTTCATGTCTCCATAGCTATGGATCAGTGTGGATCTCAGACCTCGTCAGAAGCCTCTTTTTGTAGTAGATGATGGCTGAAACAGAATCTCATAGCTGCTCAAAGCACAGAGAATAAGTGTTTGCATGGCACTCAGCCCTACGTGGGGGCATCTCTATCATGTTTGCCCTCAAGGCTCTGGGAGCATCATGGAAGAGAAGACAGAAGATTGCTGGGGAGGGCTGCTGAACTCATAGCCTCACAGCAGTTATGGTTGCCTGCACGACATCAAGTTTGTCACCCCTGCAGCATGGGGAAGGGAGGTATCCATCAGGTACTTGGACAGTTAATGGCTTCTAGGGGAGGAAGAGTCAGTTTTTTAAAAACTGGTTGGCCAACTAAGCTCTGGGGAGGGCTCCATGTCTATGAATCTGTGTGGGAAACATAACTGTGCTCAGTGGGATACAGAATAAGGGATGGGGGATGGATTCAGAGGGAGTTAGAGGGAGAAGCGGATGTGTGTGAATAGGACCAAAATGCACTATATGCATGCACAGAATGTCAAATAATATATTTGAAAATGTGGTCATGCTAACTGGCCACCCCTCCCTCTCTCCCTCTCTCTCTCCCTCTCCCCTATCCCCCTCTCTCTCCCTCTCTCTCTCCCTCTCCCCTATCCCCCTCTCTCTCTCTCTCTCTCTCTCTCTCTCTCTCTCTCTCTCTCTCTCTCTCTCTCTGTTGTATGTGCATGTGTGTATGTGTGCAGGTGTTTGCAAACTCTGAGTGCATTTGCAGAGGCCACGGGAAGATACCAGGCATCCTGCTGCATTGTTCTCTACTTACTTCTCTCACATGAGAATTTCTTACTGGCCTTGGAGCTAGGCTGGCAGTCAGCAAACCTGAGGGATCTTCCTGTCTGCAGGCCCCATCCCCAACATGGCCTCAAGGGCACATGGGACCATGATTGTTTTTTCCCACAGATACTGAGGCTCCTAAACCAGATCTTCATGCCTTAGCAGGGAGCGCTCTAACCCACTCAGAAATCTCCCCAAACCCATAACCAGCTTTCAAAATCTGCTTTCAGACCCAAGTCCTTGTTTTCAAGGCAAGCACCTTCATGAAAGGCATTTCTCTAGTATTTAGTCTAGCAGGACATATATCCCCCAGTGAGGAAGGGGTTTCATACTGCCCAGCACACAAAGACAGCAATTACATTTTAGGCATTCTCCCCAATGCACCCGAAATGTTTAAGTCTTCTGTGAGATTCTGTGGAGAGTACGTGGGAGACCCTGCATTTCCACCCTTCTCTGCTCAAATCGAAGAAGCAGCATCTTATTCATAACTTTGTCTAGCAAATGGTCTCACTCTCAAGTGACCACAGCCAGATCTATGTTCCAGACAAGGCTGGGGCTCCATTTGGCATACCTGCTCTTCATCCGTCTCTACGATGACCAATTGAGCCCCCAGCTCCTTGCAGGCAGTGATGGAGTTGTGCCAGTTTCTTTGGGACTTGGAGAAGAAGTAACAGCTTCCATTGAAGAATGTCCAATCCCTCGGACAGGGTTGACACAAGCCGTCTGTTGGAGGAAGCAGATCAGATGTCTGTTCCCATTTCTCCTCAACCTTTAAGGTCTCCAGAGCCAGGGCCCTTACTCATCACAGCATTCTGGGGTGCCATTCCTCTCTGCATTTCCTTATCCTCTTCTTCACCCAGAAAAATCTAGCACATTGAGTGATTGCTGTGTGCATAGCCCCTGTGAACATTGTGTGCTTACTGTTTACATAACCCCTTTGAACACTGAATGTCTGTCGTGTAAATGGCTACAGTGAACATTGTCTATGCTGCACACAATTTCTGTGAACACTGAGTGCCTACTGTGTGCCCAGCCCCTGTAACCACCAAGTTCTCTTCTCAGTGTTATATTGTGATCTCCATTCACAGAGAAGGAAATTGATACTCAGAGTCTGATGACTGAAGGAAACTGACTCCCCTCCCACGGAGACCTGAGGTCCTGAATCCCTGGTCACTCACCATGGACTTCGGTCTTCAGTTGCATGAGCTCCTGGTAGATTTTGTCCTGAACTTCTGAGCTGGGTACCTTTGAGACTTAGCAGAGACAGAAAAAAATCCCTATAGTTATTAAATACGTCCTTTTTGCCATCGCCTGCACTGGGTCCCTTGGGACATTGCATTGTTTTCGGGAAGGTGGGTCTCACTGTGTTGGCACTGATTTCTCCTACTCCTGGGCATATGTGCTCATCTTATCTCAGCTTCACAAGTAGTTACGATCTCAGGCACATGATTCCACCTCAGTGTCTAGGACAATTTGTGCCTGATGTCTTTAAACATGTATTTGCCTTCTTCGTTTAATCCTTTCTTATGTGTATGACTGTTTTGCCTGCATGTATGTATTTATATCCTCCATGTATTTGTCTGTTTCTGAGGAGTTCAGAAGGGGGTGTTGGATACCCTGATACTAGGATTTTGGATGGCTGTGAGTCATGGTGTGTGTGCGAGAACCAAATCTAGGTCTTCTAGAAGTGAGTCCTCTCCTAGGTAAGTCCTCTTACCTGTTGAGACAACTTTCCTGTTCTTGGTTAATACCTTAAAAGGCTAGCAAACTAGACACCCAGAGAAAGGTGACCTCTCAGGAGAAATAGAGCCACAGCTCTTCTCTGCGACCCTCCCCTCCCCTTTCTGGTGTACCAGAGATGGGGATGATGTTTCTGAGAAGTTCCTAGCACCGCTGGAGGTTATGTTCCCAACTTGCATTCCTCATCGCGTTCCCCGACAGGTCCTAGAGCCAGATCAGAGAACCGAGCCTTTAATTGTGCCTGACCTAGGACAAGAATGATCAGCAGAAGCCCAGCCAAGAACAGGAAGGAGAGCAGCGGTAGGACCAAGGGGTTGTGGCTCTGCTTCGTATATTCTGCAGAACAGAAGGTAATTGTATTAGAATCATAGTGCCCTTGCCTTAGCATGGACCCAGCACAGACTTACTGCTGTCACCCTCCTCCCGAGAGCACGGGAATCTGAACGCTGAACCTCTACCTCCTATGGCTCACAATTCCATCCCCCACCCTCCATCTCCCAGAACTGAATGAGAAGTTTAGGATCTCAACTCCCGTTTCCCAGGACCCACTTCTGGGGAAGGTTGCCCATTTTTCCTCAGCCCCTCACCCAGCTGTACCTGCCAAACTTTTGATTCCAAATTTTGTTCGTAAACGAGAGCTGACAACAGAACACCTGGAACCACCCATCAAATACTCTTCATCCTCTGGAGAGACAGAGCACCAATCAGAGCCTGGGCAGGCCCAGCCACAAGCTACTCCTCAGGCCTCCCTCACTGAGATCCAACAGTCCCAGTCCCTCCTCACCTGGACTGTCCAGTTGCTGTGTCTTTGATTCCATGGATTCACTCATGGTTACTGCTATTGCTAGTGCCCGGGACTGTGAGAGACCAGTTTTTGTTGTCCCCTTATACCCACTTTCTAGACATTCTGATAGGAGGAGAAAAAAAGGAACTGAGCACAGTGCAGAAGAACAAGAGGGAGGAACCACACTCCTGACACAGCTCATCTGGTGCCAGACAAGCCAGGAACCTTCAGGGAGAGGTTTGGGAAGTTTGTGCACCAGAAAGATCTGGTCTATTCATCTTGTGACCAAATTATGGGATGCCTTTATCAAAGCCAGCAGCGTATAGAGCATATTTGCTTTGCTCTGTACCTTCCACTTGTGCTGAGGATTGGAGAGCCATAGCCCACATTCCCAGCTGCTCGGCCCCCACTAACTCGTGCTTCTCTGCTTTGCTGGCGTATAGACTCACTGTGATTTCTGCTGACTCTGTTGTGTGGATGGACTCGACGTGCTCCTGTTAATGTGACGCCTGCTGCAGATGTGCTGATTTCACTCCTCTATGCTGTAGCATAATGATCTGCTTTCTACTTCTGCACACCCAGACTGGGGAACAGGTTCCTAGTCTCACAGCTATTTCATGGGTGCTCTGACATTTGAACACAGGCAATCTAACTCTAGAGTCCTCCTTGCAAACCAACGAGAATCAAATGGTCCCAAGGAAAATAAAAAAGCTCCCTAATGGTCAACACATCAGATTGAGTGGAATACTCTTTGTGGGTAGCAAAGAAACCTATGGAAGCTGGGCGTTGGTTCCTTTCTTCCACTATGCAGGAACTGAGGGTCATATTCGTGCTATTAGGATTGGAGGCAAATGCCTTTATCTACTGAGCTATCTTACTGACCCATTTAACCTTAGTTTTGACACAGGTTGCCATTGAACCCTGAACTCATTGATTCAGTTAGACTGGCTGTCCAGTGGGCCCTGAGAATACTTCTGTTTCTGCCTCTATGGTACTTGGATTTTTGCACTGGGGTCCAAACTTGGTTCATCATGCTTGTGTGGCAAGTGCTACCTACTAAACTCTCTTCCCAGAGTCCTAATAGTTGTTATCGATTTGAAATGGAGATGACCTTAATAGGTAGACCAGAGATTGACCAGGTGGTTGATCTATAAAAAGACTTCAATATTATGGAGATATTTTACATTTTATTGGAGTTATGTGGTATATACATGTATGAGTGTCTAGGTGGAATGACTGTGTCTTCACTGTGCCACAGCAGTGATATAATTTCAGCACCAGAAAGCATGCACATGACCCATAATCAGTGAGTATATTTTCTGGCCTTTATTTATTTTATGGATTTAAAATAAAATGTATGTTAACATATGTTGGCTCAGAAACATAGTTCTCGCTTCAAATGGAATGAAAAATAAAATATCTATCTGGAGCCAAATGTAAGTGACGAGGTTCCAGGG
The DNA here is from genome assembly GCF_011064425.1 of Rattus rattus. Lineage (NCBI taxonomy): Eukaryota > Metazoa > Chordata > Mammalia > Rodentia > Muridae > Rattus > Rattus rattus. Next base: position 1,745,097 of record NC_046169.1, read on the forward strand.
GCACACATTCATGTTGTTCTAAACAAGTTCTACTGGAGAACAGCCACATGAGATTTTATTAGTTCAAGTAGGTGGGCTCCAGCTGATGTAGGGAAACTTCTGCAGATTTAAGATAGTATCTGGTCGCCTGAAGAGACGGCTCAGTGGTTAGGAGCACTGACTGCTCTTCCAGAGGTCCTGAGCTCAATTCCCAGCAACCACATCGTGGCTCACAACCATCTGTGATGGGATCCGATGCCTTCTTCTTGTGTGTCTGACCATAGCAACAATGAATTCATAAGTAAAATAAAAAAATAATCTAAAATGATATCTGGTGACATTCTAAGCTTTTGGGTTGATGGAAGCTGGTAGTCAGTTCTAAGAATTCATTTAAAACATTTTGGTGGTCATAACAATGTTAGGTCAGATCAGAGGTAGGCAACAGTGGTTTTCAGAAGGACTAAACATGGCTGTTTTGAGGGGATTGGGGTCTGTAGCATTTTAACTTTCTACAGTTTCGAAGCTCAGTTACTTATTATTTGTTTTAGTTTTACTTTTTTTGCTCTAATAAAATACCTTGACAAAAAGCAACTTAGGGAGAAAGGGTTGGTTTCATATTACAACTCCACAGGGACTCACTGTGCAGTGGGCTCAATATAACTGTCATATCTGTGGGTAAGAGGGAGGTTGATAGAGTCAAGCCACAGTACTTGTTTGTACTCAGCTCAGATCTACACTCTTCTAGAGTGCAAAACCCCCTGACTAGGGAATATGCTGCCCACGGTCAGCTGGGCTTTTCCATATCAATTACTTATGGCAATCATCCACAAACATGCGTGTCAACGAGGGGTGCAGAGGGTACCTGGAAGAGAATGGGGGACAAGAGACGCGAAGAAGGACGCCAAGACAAGAGTCTGATCAAGGCGACAGTTTTATTTTTTCCCCAAGGCTGAATTTATACCACAACAGGGGTAACAGAGGGGGTGGGGAGTAAGAAACATTTACTCAGGCCAAGGACACAATATCTGTGTGGTCAGGGAGTCAGCTGATGTTGACAGGATGTCAGAAAGGTCACAGGTTTGTCATATCTATTAGTCAGCAGGATGTTGGTTTTTCAGAAAGGTTACAGGTCATCATCACATTGGGTATCTTAATGTCAGATGTATTTCTCAGAAAGAGAACTTTATCATATTATTATTCGTTTTGACCACCATATTTGTATTAGTCTGAGGATTTTCCATGAACCCAGTCATATTTAATTCTAACCATAATAATAACATCAACAATGGAGGGCTTCAAGGGCATTGCTCCCAACACATGCCCACAGATTCTCTCCCTAGGTGACCCTAGGTTTACTAAGTCAACCATTAAACCTAACCATCAGAACCTTGTATAATCCTTAGCACAAGTATAGCTCTTTTCCCTTCTGAGTGCTCCAGTCCCCATTTTGTACAAGTTACAGATTGACAGCATTATTCCAGAGTGAAATACACATTTCCGGTATGCCTTTCACCCAGGATCCTCGAATGTTGATCCCCTACACAGCGACAGGTGAGCACAGTGACAATGCATCATCAGTGCTGCCTGGGGCCAGAGAGATGCCAGTGGTTGAGAATGCATACTGTTCTTGCCGAGGCTCTGCATTTAACTCCTGTGTCAAGCAACTCAATGATTGCTTGTAACTCCAGCTCTAAGGGATCTGACAGTTCTGGTCACCACAAGCACTCGAACTCACATGCACATCCCACATGCATGTATGAACACACAAACAAAATTAAAAACAAAATAAATAGTATCTTTTGTCCCCGAGATGTCCCCCAATTCTGGTTATCTTTCCTGGTATTCTCTCCCTTCGTCCTCCCCCATCAGATCCCTCCTGTTTTCCCTCCTGGATTCACTCTTCACCCCCAAGGGCTATTCTACTTCCTCTTCCAAGGGAGATTTGAACATCTTCCCTCTCGAGCCCTCCTCGTTACTTAGCCTCTCTGGGTAATGTTTACGTTACAGCTAATATTCCATTATAAGTTAGTACATACCATGTTTCCTTAGGGTCCATCATTCACCGAGGAATGATACCCTGCACTCGAATAGTATGTAAAAGCAAAGAGTGTTGTATTCTGTAGAAGTCCAGAATGCTGGGGTCTCCCATTCCAAGATGGGGACAATCAAGTGAGCTCGCAGGCCTGATTTAAAGCACATTAGGGGAATTCTGGGGTAAGTAACCTTTATCTTGATCCATCTCTAGGGACATTCCAGAACCTTTACTGGAGCATGGGTCTGGAAACTTGCTGACCCATTGCCCTTGCTTCAGGCCAGGTGGCAGGGCAGTTTCTGACTGGCTGCCTAAAGCTTGGGTTTTTTCCTAGTAACTGACGGGTGGACTTGACTGGACTTGACCAGTCCTTAGGTCTAGTCTCCTGAACTGCCAATTTAAAGCCTGTCATGGAGTCAGCCTAGCCTTCTTAGTTTGTCTTTCAGGGTCTGGGTTACCTTAGGATGATTTTATTTCTTAATTACCATCCATTTGCCTGCAAATTTCACGATGTCATTGTCTTAACTACTGAGTAAAACTCCATGTATAGGAAGCAAAGTTTAGAGCAGCAACCCAAGGAATGGCCATTCAGAGCCTGACATACATGTGGCCCATATATATATATATGGTATATCTTTGGTATATATATATATATATACCAAAACTAGATAAGATTGATGAAGCTAAAAAAATGCATGCGGAAAGGGACTGGATATAGATCTCTCCTGAGAGACACATCCAGAGTATGTCCAATACAGAGGTCAATGCTAGCAGCAAACCACTGACCTGAGGACAGGACCCCCTTGGGGGGAATCAGAGGAAGTATTAAAAGAGTTGAAGGAGCTTGCAACCCCATAAAAACAACAATGCCAACCAACCAGAGCTTCCAGGGACTAAACCACTACTGAAAGACTATACACGGACTGACCCAGGGCTCCAACTGCATATGTAGCAGAGAATAGCTTTGTGGGGGCACCAGTGGAAGGGAAAGCCCTTGGTCTTGCCAAGGTTGGACCTCCAGTGTAGGGGAATATGGGGGAGGGCAATAAGGGGGATGTATAGGGGAATACCCATATGGGGGAGGAAGAGAGGAGGAAATGGGGGCTTATGGACAGGAAACAGGGAAGGGGAATAACCTTTGAAATGTAAGTAAAGAAATATAAAATAAAAAATAAAAAACCTCCATGTATAAATAAACCACATTTACTTCTTCCGTTCTTCATTGAGGGGCAACTAGATTGTTTCCAGTTTCTTGCTAGTATGAACAAAGCTACTATAAACATAGTTGACCAAGTCTCTGTGGTAGGATAGGCCATCCTTTGAGTATATGTCCAGGAGTGGTATATGTGGGTCTAGGTACATCAATTCCCAATTTTCTAGTGAACCACCATGTTGATTTCCAGAGTGGCTTGTAGAAGTTTGCACTCCCACCAGCAATGGAGGAGTGTTCTCCACGCTTCCTACCCTCACCAGCACAAGCTGTCACTTGTGTTTCTGATCTTCGACATTCTCATAGCTGTAAGATGTAATCTCACAGTTGTTTCGATTTACATTTCTCTGATGACTAAAGATACTGGACATTTCTTGGACATTTGCGTATTCCTTGGACATAAAGTATTTCTTGGACATTTGAGATTCCTCTGTTGAGAACTCCAGTTTTAAACTAGATTATTTGGGTTTTTTTTGATGTCTAGTTTCTTGACACACAAACACACATACACACACAGACACACACAGCCCACACACATGTATAGATGCATGTATATATTGGAAATTAGCCTGTCAGATGTGGGGTTGTTGAAGACCTTTTTACATTCTGTGGCTGCTGTTTTGTCCTATTGATGGTATCCTTTGCCTTTGACTGTGTTTCAGTTTCATGAGGTCCCATTCATTAATAGTTAGTCTCAGTGCCTATGCTATTGATGCTCTGTTTGGGAAGCTGTCTCCTGTGCCAATGTGTTCCAGGCTATTCTACACCTTCTGCTTATTAGGCTCAGTGTATCTGGTTTTATGTTGAGGTCTTTGATCCACTCAAGACCTGAGTTTTATGCAGGGTGATAGATATGGATCTATTTGCATTCTTCTACATGCAGGTTTCCAGTTAGACCGGCACCATTTAGTGAAGATACTTTCTTTTCTTCCATTGTATAATTTTGGCTTCTTTGTCAAAAATCAGGTGTCCAGAAGTGTGTGGATTTATCTCTGGTTTTTGATTCAATCCCACTGAATGACAGGTCTATTTTTTATGCCAATATCTTGCAGATTTTATGACTATTGCTCTGTACTGAATTCAAGCTGTATTGAAGTCAGGGATAGTGATGCTTCTAAAAGCTCTTTTATTGTACAGAACTGTCTTATCTATCTTGTTTTTTTTCTGCATAAAGGTGAGAATTGCTCTCTCAAGGTCTGTAAAAAATTGTGTAAATTATGTAGATTGCTGTTGGTAAGAAGGTCATTATTCTGAGCAGACTTGATGACTTTACCAGCTCCATCAGCAAAGTCACCATGTCTGACCAGAAAACTCAGCTAAATGAGTATTGTCCCCAACACCTGCCACCCCATCCTAGCCAGTGGAGGAAGAATGGTCTCAGAACTGTTTGTCTCAATTGGCCATTTAAGTTTAATAGTAAAGACTGGTAACAATGAGTTGTCAAACTGTCAGAGGAAAGGAGAATGTTTTGTGGACCATTTGTGTGTGTGTGTGTGTGTGTGTGTGTGTGTGTGTGTTTTAAGTTACCTAGTTTTCAAAATCAGTACTTTTAAAATGGAAACAACTTGAACAAAAATCTGTCAAAGAATTTTGAGACCCATTAAAGCAAGTTTAATGAGAGAGAGAGAGAGAGAGAGAGAGAGAGAGAGAGAGAGAGAGAGAGAGAAAGGAGGGAGGGACGGAGGGAGGGAGAGAGAGAGAGAATGGCCATTTTTACTATGTTACTCCTATTGATCCATGAGCATGGGTGATCTTCACATTTTATGTCTTCTTCAATTTCCTTTGTTAAATACTTGAAGCTTTTTCACTTGCTTGGTTAGACTTACACCAAGATATTTTATATCATTTGTGGCTATTATGAAGGGTGTTATTTTTCTGATTTCTCTCTCAACTTGTTTGTCATTTGTATATAGGAATGATAGTGATTTTTTAAATTTATTTTTGTTTTTATTTTATTCTTATATTCAGTCACACTTCTAAAGGTCTTTTATCAGCTGTAGGAGTTCCCTGATAGAACTTTGGGAGTCACTTAGGTATTCTATATTATCATCTGCCCATAGTGATACTTTGACTTCTTCCTTTCCAATTTGTATCCCCTTGATCTCCTTTGGTTGTCTTATTGCTCTAGCTAGAAACTTCAAGTTCCATATTGAACAGATACAGAAAGAGTGGACAGGTTTGTCTTGCCTTTAATGTTAGTGGAACTGCTTTACATTTCTTTCCACTTATTTTTATCTTGGCTATCTGCTTGCTGTAAATTGCCTTTATTATGTTTACGTATATGCCTTGTATTTCTTATCATTCCAAGACTTTTATCATGAAGTATTGCTGAATTTTGTCAAAGGCATTTTCAGCATCTAATGAGATGATCATGTATTTTTTTTTTAGTTTGTTTGTTTATTTTTTTTACATTTTTTACATTTTTTTTTTTTTATTAACTTGAGTATTTCTTATATACATTTGAGTGTTATTCCCTTTCCGGTTTCGGCAAACATCCCCTCCCCCTCCCCTTCTTTATCGGTGTTCCCCTCCCCATCCTCTCCCCCTTGCTGCCCTCCCCCCAACAATCTAGTTCACTGGGGGTTCAGTCTTAGCAGGACCCAGGGCTTCCCCTTCCACTGGTGCTCTTACTAGGATATTCATTGCTACCTATGAGGTCAGAGTCCAGGGTCAGTCCATGTATAGTCTTTAGGTAGTGGCTTAGTCCCTGGAAGCTCTGGTTGCTTGGCATTGTTGTACATATGGGGTCTTGAGCCCCTTCAAGCTCTTCCAGTTCTTTCTCTGATTCCTTCAATGGGGGTCCTATTCTCAATTCAGTGGTTTGCTGCTGGCATACGCCTCTGTGTTTGCTGTATTCTGGCTGTGTCTCTCGGGAGAGATCTACATCCGGCTCCTGTCGGCCTGCACTTCTTTGCTTCATCCATCTTGTCTAATTGGATGGCTGTATATGCATGGGCCACATGTGGGGCAGGCTCTGAATGGGTGTTCCTTCTGTCTCTGTTTTAATCTTTGCTTCTCTATTCCCTGCCAAGGGTATTCATGTTCCCCCTTTTAAAGAAGGAGTGAAGCATTCACATTTTGATCATCCGTCTTGAGTTTCATTTGTTCTAGGCATCTAGGGTAATTCAAGCATTTGGGCTAATAGCCACTTATCAATGAGTGCATACCATGTGTGTTTTTCTGTGATTGGGTTACCTCACTCAGGATGATATTTTCCAGTTCAACCATTTGCCTACGAATTTCATAAAGTCATTGTTTTTGATAGCTGAGTAATATTCCATTGTGTAGATGTACCACATTTTCTGTATCCATTCCTCTGTTGATGGACATCTGGGTTCTTTCCAGCTTCTGGATATTATAAATAAGGCTGCGATGTACATAGTGGAACACGTGTCTTTTTTATATGTTGGGGCATCTTTTGGGTATATGCCCAAGAGAGGTATAGCTGGATCCTCAGGCAGTTCAATGTCCAATTTTCTGAGGAACCTCCAGACTGATTTCCAGAATGGTTGTACCAGTCTGCAATCCCACCAACAATGGAGGAGTGTTCCTCTTTCTCCACATCCTCCCAGCATCTGCTGTCACCTGAGTTTTTGATCTTAGCCATTCTCACTGGTGTGAGGTGAAATCTCAGGGTTGTTTTGATTTGCATTTCCCTTATGACTAACGATGTTGAACATTTCTTTAAGTGTTTCTCAGCCATTCGACATTCCTCAGCTGTGAAGTCTTTGTTTAGCTCTGAACCCCATTTTTTAATAGGGTTATTTGTCTCCCTGCGGTCTAACTTCTTGAGTTCTTTGTATATTTTGGATATAAGGTCTCTATCTGTTGTAGGATTGATAAAGATCTTTTCCCAATCTGTTGGTTGCCGTTTTGTCCTAACCACAGTGTCCTTTACCGTACAGAAGCTTTGCAGTTTTATGAGATCCCATTTGTTGATTCTTGATCTTAGAGCATAAGCCATTGGTGTTTTGTTCAGGAATTTTTTCCAGTGCCCATGTGTTCCAGATGCTTCCCCACTTTTTCTTCTATTAGTTTGACTGTATCTGGTTTGATGTGGAGGTCCTTGATCCACTTGGACTTAAGCTTTGTACAGGGTGATAAGCATGGATCCATCTGCATTCTTCTACATGTTGACCTCCAGTTGAACCAGCACCATTTGCTGAAAATGCCATCTTTTTTCCATTGGATGGTTTTTGGCTCCTTTGTCAAAAATCAAGTGCCCATAGGTGTGTTGGGTTCATTTCTGGGTCTTCAATTCTGTTCCATTGGTCTATCTGTCTGTCTCTGTACCAATACCATGCAGTTTTTATCACTATTGCTCTGTAATACTGCTTGAGTTCAGGGATAGTGATTCCCCTGAAGTCCTTTTATTGTTGAGGATAGTTTTAGCTATCCTGGGTTTTTTGTTATTCCAGATGAATTTGCAAATTGTTCTGTCTAACTCTTTGAAGAATTGGATTGGTATTTTGATGGGGATTGCATTGAATCTGTAGATCGCTTTTGGTAAAATGGCCATTTTTACTATATTAATCCTGCCAATCCATGAGCATGGGAGATCTTTCCATCTTCTGAGGTCTTCTTCAATTTCTTTCTTCAGAGTCTTGAAGTTCTTATTGTACAGATCTTTTACTTGCTTGGTTAAAGTCACACCGAGGTACTTTATATTATTTGGGTGTATTATGAAGGGTGTCGTTTCCCTAATTTCTTTCTCGGCTTGTTTCTCTTTTGTGTAGAGGAAGGCTACTGATTTATTTGAGTTAATTTTCTACCCAGCCACTTTGCTGAAGTTGTTTATCAGCTTTAGTAGTTCTCTGGTGGAACTTTTGGGATCACATAAATATACTATCATATCATCTGCAAATAGTGATATTTTGACTTCTTCTTTTCCGATCCGTATCCCCTTGACCTCCTTTTGTTGTCTGATTGCTCTGGCTTGAACTTCAAGAACTATATTGAATAAGTAGGGAGAGAGTGGGCAGCCTTGTCTAGTCCCTGATTTTAGTGGGATTGCTTCAAATTTCTCTCCATTTAGTTTAATGTTAGCAACTGGTTTGCTGTATATGGCTTTTACTATGTTTAGGTATGGGCCTTGAGTTCCTATTCTTTCCAGGACTTTTATCTTGAAGGGGTGTTGAATTTTGTCAAATGCTTTCTCAGCATCTAATGAAATGATCATGTGTTTTTGTTCTTTCAGTTTGTTTATATAATGGATCACGTTGATGGTTTTCCGTATATTAAACCATCCCTTCATGCCTGGGATGAAGCCTACTTGATCATGGTGGATGATTGTTTTGATGTGCTCTTGGATTCAGTTTGCCAGAATTTTATTGAGTATTTTTGCTTCGATATTCATAAGGGAAATTGGTCTGAAGTTCTCTTTCTTTGTTGGGTCTTTGTGTGGTTTAGGTATAAGAGTAATTGTGGCTTCATAGAAGGAATTCGGTAGTGCTCCATCTGTTTCAATTTTGTGGAATAGTTTGGATAATATTGGTATGAGGTCTTCTATGAAGGTCTGATAGAATTCTGCACTAAACCCGTCTGAACCTGGGATCTTTTTTTGGTTGGGAGACCTTTAATGACTGCTTCTATTTCCTTGTGAGTTATGGGGTTGTTTAACTGGTTTATCTGTTCCTGATTTAACTTCGGTACCTGGTATCTGTCTAGGAAATTGTCCATTTCCTGCAGATTTTCAAGTTTTATTGAATATAGGCTTTTATAGTAAGATCTGATGATTTTTTGAATTTCTTCTGAATCTGTAGTTATGTCTCCCTTTTCATTTCTGATTTTGTTAATTTGGACTCACTCTCTGTGTCCTCTCGTTAGTCTGGCTAAGGGTTTATCTATCTTGTTGATTTTCTCAAAGAACCAACTTTTGGTTCTATTGATTCTTTCTATGGTCCTTTTTGTTTCTACTTGGTTGATTTCAGCTCTGAGTTTGTTTATTTCCTGCCTTCTACTCCTCCTGGGTGTATTTGCTGCTTTTTGTTCTAGAGCTTTTAGGTATGCTGTCAAGCTGGTGACATATGCTCTTTCCTGTTTCTTTCTGCAGGCACTCAGCGCTATGAGTTTTCCTCTTAGCACAGCTTTCATTGTGTCCCATAAGTTTGGGTATGTTGTACCTTCATTTTCATTAAATTCTAAAAAGTCTTTAATTTCTTTCTTTATTTCTTCCTTGACCATTTCTTCCTTTATCATTGAGTAGAGCATTGTTCAATTTCCACGTATAAGGGCATTCTTCCCTTATTGTTATTGAAGACCAGTTTTAGGCCGTGGTGGTCTGATAGCACGCATGGGATTATTTCTATCTTTCTGTACCTGTTGAGGCCTTTTTTTTTTTTTGACCAATTATATGGTCAATTTTGGAGAAAAAGTACCATGAGGAGCTGAGAAGAAGGTATATCCTTTTGTTTTAGGATAGAATGTTCTATAAATATCTGTTAAGTCCATTTGGCTCATGACTTCTCTTAGTCTGTCACGTCTCTGTTTAATTTCTGTTTCCATGATCTGTCCATTGATGATAGTGGGGTGTTGAAGTCTCCTACTATTATTGTGTGAGGTGCAATGTGTGTTTTGAGCTTTAGTAAGGTTTCTTTTACGTATGTAGGTGCCCTTGTATTTGGGGCATAAATATTTAGGATTGAGAGTTCATCTTGGTGGATTTTTCCTTTGATGAATATGAAGTGTCCTTCCTTATCTTTTTTGATGAATTTTAGTTGAAAATTGATTTCATTTGATATTAGAATGGCTACTCCAGCTTGCTTCTTCTGACCATTTGCTTGGAAAGTTGTTTTCCAGCCTTTCACTCTGAGGTAGTGTCTGTCTTTGTCTCTGAGGTGTGTTTCCTGTAGGCAGCAGAATGCAGGGTCCTCGTTGCATATCCAGTTTGTTAATCTATGTCTTTTTATTGGGGAGTTGAGGCCATTGATGTTGAGAGATATTAAGGAATAGTGATTATTGCTTCCTGTTATATTCATATTTGGATGTGAGATTATGTTTGTGTGCTTTTCTTCTCTTTGTTTTTTGCCAAGATGATTAGTTTCTTGCTTCTTCTAGGGTATAGCTTGCCTCCTTATGTTGGGCTTTACCATTTATTATCCTTTGTAGTGCTGGATTTGTAGAAAGATATTGTGTAAATTTGGTTTTGTCATGGAATATCTTGGTTTCTCCATCTATGTTAATTGAGAGTTTTGCAGGATACAGTAACCTGGGCTGGCATTTGTGTTCTCTTAGGGTCTGTATGATATCTGTCCAGGATCTTCTGGCTTTTATAGTCTCTGGCACAAAGTCTGGTGTGATTCTGATAGGTCTGCCTTTATATGTTACTTGACCTTTTCCCTTACTGCTTTTAATATTCTTTCTTTATTTTGTGCGTTTGGTGTTTTGAATATTATGTGACGGGAGGTGTTTCTTTTCTGGTCCAATCTATTTGGAGTTCTGCAGGCTTCTTTGTATGCCTATGGGTATCTCTTTTTTTTAGGTTAGGAAGTTTTCTTCTATGATTTTTTGTTGAAGATATTTACTGGTCCTTTGAGCTGGGAGTCTTCACTCTCTTCTATACCTATTATCCTTAGGTTTGATCTTCTCATTGAGTCCTGGATTTCCTGTATGTTTTGGACCAGTAGTTTTTCCTTTACATTATCTTTGACAGTTGAGTCAATGATATCTATGGAATCTTCTGCTCCTGAAATTCTCTCTTCCATCTCTTGTATTCTGTTGGTGAAGCTCGTATCTACAGCTCCTTGTCTCTTCTTTTGGTTTTCTATATCCAGGATTGTTTCCATGTGTTCTTTCTTGATTGCTTCTATTTCCATTTTAATTCCTTCAACTGTTTGATTGTGTTTTCCTGGAATTCTTTCAGGGATTTTTGTGACTCCTCTCTATGGGCTTCTACTTGTTTATTTATGTTTTCCTGGAATTCTTTCAGGGATTTTTTTGATTCTCTCTTAGGTTTTCTACTTGTTCTCTAAAGGAGTTCTTCATCTTTCTTGAAGTCCTCCAGCATCATGATCAAATATGATTTTGAAACTAGATCTTGCTTTTTCTGGTGTGTTTGGATATTCTGTGTTTGCTTTGGTAGGAGAATTGGGCTCCGATGATGCCATGTAGTCTTGGTTTCTGTTGCTTGGGTTCCTGCGCTTGCCTCTCGCCATCAGATTATCTCTAGTTTTACTTTGTTCTGCTATTTCTGACAGTGGCTAGACTGTCCTATAAGCCTGTGTATCAGGAGTGCTGTAGACCTGTTTTCCTGTTTTCTTTCAGCCAGTTATGGGGACAGAGTGTTCTGCTTTCGGGCGTGTAGTTTTTCCTATCTACAGGTCTTCAGCTCTTCCTGTGGGCCTGTGTCTGGTGTTCACCAGGCAGGTCACTTGCAGCAGAAAAGTTGGTCTTACCTGTGGTCCTGAGGCTCGAGTTTGCTCGTGCGGTGCTGCCTACCAGCTCTCCATGGCGGCAGCAACCAGGAAGATCTGCGCCGCCCTTTTTGGGAGCCTACGTGCACCAGGTTTCCAGATGGCGTTTGGTGTTTTCCTCTGGTGTCAGAGATGTTTGCAGAGTGCAGTCTCTTCTGGTTTCCCAGGCGTGTCTGCCTCTCTGTAGGTTTAGCTCTCCCTCCCACGGGATTTGGGTACAGAGAACTGTTTATCCGGTCTGTCCCTTCAGGTTCTGGCGGTGTCTCAGGCGCAGGGGTCCTGCCGCTCCTGGGCCCTCCCCCACGGGAACCCAGAGGCCGTATCTAGTTTGTTTATATAATAGATTACATTAACAGATTTTGGTGTGTGGAACCATTCCTATATCTCTGGAAAGAAGCCTATTTGATTATGGTAGGTGATCTCCTTGATGAATTCTTGGAGTATTTTATTGAGTATTTTTGCATCCATGTTTATAAGGGATATGTGTCTGAAATTCTTTTTCTTTGCTGAGTCTTTGTTTAGTTTGGGTATCAGGGTAACTGTGGCCTTATAAAATGAATTTGACAATGTTCCTTCTGCTTCTATTTTGTGGAGTAATTTGAGGAGTATTGGTTGTTGAGGTCCAGGAATTGGCTCAGAAACTACACTAACACTCATCTAAGCCAGACAGGGATAGTTTATTGAGTGTATGCTACAGAACTGATCAATCATGACCATGGTCCAGATTAGGGAACTGAACCACAAATGACCCTGAGTTAAGATCCTACAAGGTTTTTAATCCCCAAATCCATAAGCATCTGTGCCAAGTTACTTCACCAATTGGGATTTAAGGATAGGGAACTTCCTTAGGAACATGTCTTTGCCATACATCTTTCTTGCTTCCATTGGTTGGGATATGCAACTGACTTGTCTAATATTCATGTCTTAACTTGCCAACTGAGATGCCAATTACCCACATACAGGTTTCCTTCTGCCAAGTAGGACATCACTTCCCAGGGAGGTCTTGGAAACTTAAACTTTACTTGACCATGACTCAAAATGGAAGTCTTATTCCAAATAGTTTATTATATCAATGCAGATGTCTCTCTTATGTTGAGGTCCATCCTAAAGACAGCATATACCACAAAAGTGTATGTATAGGTGTAAGAAATGCTGCTGGGTGGTTGGTTCCATTCCAAGTTTATCGTAAGTAACTATACAAAACAGTTCTACTGAATTCTGTTGTGATTGGTTTCCAAGGCCACAAAACAATAGAATATACAATCAATCTTATCATTAGAAAGTTTCCTAGTAACAGTAGAAACATATGGGAAACTTTCCTTATAATGTAAGGCTATCCAGGTAACAGTTGCCTAGGCTTTAATATTTTACCTAGGTTTTAACGTTAAACTTAGACATTAATATTTTACCTAGATCCTAATATTGGTATTATTTTTCTTTTGAAAGCCTGACAGATTCTGTACTGCAACAATCTGGCCCTGGGGTATTTTTATAGGAGACTTTTAATGGCTTATTTTATTTCCTTATTGACTATAGGTCTATTTAAATGGTTTACCTGATCTTGATTTAACGTAGGTAAGTGGTATTTCTCAGAAAAATTTACCATCTCTTTTAGATTTTCCAATTCTTTGTAGTACAGATTTTTGAAGTATCAACTAATGCTTATTTGGATTTCCTTGGTATCTGTTATTATGTCCCCCTTTTTTGTTTCTGCTTCTGTTAATTTAGATTTTCTCTCTCTGCCTTCTAATTAGTTTGGTTAGAGATATCTATCATGCTGATTTTCTCTAACAGCCAACTCTTTGTTTCATTGTTTCTTTGTATTGTTTTTTGTTTTGTTTCTGTTTTATTGATTTTTAGACCTGGGTTTGATTGTTTCCTGCTATATACTCCTCTTGAGTTTGTTTGCTTCTTTTTCTTCTAGAGCTTTTAGGGGTGCTGTTAAGTTACTAGTATGAGATCTCTCTGATTTCTTTTATTCATCTATCTATCTATCTATCTATCTATCTATCTATCTATCTATCTATCTATCTATCATCTATTCTCTATATCCATATGTTGTTACCTCCCTCAGTCCCCCTCTCAGAAAGTTTCTCCCCCATACTTCCTCCCCATCTCCTCTGAGAGAGTGGAGGCTCTCTTGGTATCCCCCCACACTGATAGATCAAGTCTGTGTAGGGTTAGGTACATACTCTCCCACTGTGGCTAGACAAGGCACCTTTTGTGCTGGGAACCTTGGTCCAGCCTGTGCATGCTCTTTGGTTGGTGGCTCAGTCTCTGAGAGCTCCTAAGAGTCCAGGTTATTGACTCTGTTGGTCTTCCTGTGGAGTTCCTATTCCCTTCAACCCTTCCCCCAACTCTTCCATAAGAGTCCCTGACCTCCATCCAATGTTTGGCTTGGGTATCTGCATCTGTTCCAGTCAGCTGCTGGGTAGAGTCTTTCAGAGGACAGTTATGCTAGGTTCCTCCCTGCAAGCACAGCAGAGTATTATTAATAGTGTCAAGGATTTGTGCTTGCCCATGGGAGGGGTTTCAAGTTGAGCTGGTCATTGGTTGGGCATTCCCTCAGGCTATGCTCCATCTTTGTCCCTGTATTTCTTTTAGACAGGGATTTTGGGTTGAAATTTTTGTGGGTAGGTTGGGCTCTTTGGTTTGTTGGAGTCTAACTTCCTGAGTTCTTTACATCTTTTGGATATTAGCCCTCTATTCAATGTAGGGTTAGTGAAGTTTTTTTTCTAATCTTCAAACTGCTGTTTGGTCCTAGTGAAGCTTTTCAGTTTCATGAGGTCCCATATATCAATTGTTGATCTTACAGCCTGAGTCACTGGTGCTTGTTCAGGAAATTGTCTCCAGTACCAATGCATTCAAGGCTATTTCTCATTTTCTCTTCTATTAGATTTAGTGTATTGGCTTTATGTTGAGGTCTTTGATATACTTAGAGTTGAGTTTTGTGCAGGGTGATAAGTATAGATCTATTTGCATTCTTTTCATGTAGTCATCTAGTTATGCCAGTTACATTGAAGATGCTTTCTGCTTTTCATTGCATAGTTTTGGCTTCCTTGTCAAAAATCAAGTGTCTATAGGTGTGCAGGTTTATTTCTGGGTCTTTGGCTCAATTCCATTGATCAACCTCTCTGCTTCTGTACCCTACCATGCATTTTTTTCAACTATTACTCTGAGATTGAGGTCAGAGATGGTGATTCCTACAGAAGTTCTCTTACTGTGCACTATTGTTTTGCCTATCCTGGGTTTTTTGTTTTTCCATACGAAGTTGAGAATTGCTCTTTCAAGGTCTATAAAAATTGTATTGGAATTCTGATGAGGATTGGATTGCATCTGTAGATTGCTTTCTGTAAGATGGCTGTTTTTACTATAATAATCCTACCAATCCATGAACATGGGATATCTTTCCATCCTTTGATATTTTTCTCAATTTCTTTCATCAGGTACTTGAAGTTCTTGTCATATAGGTTTTTCACTTACTTGGCTAGAGTTATGCCAAGATATTCTTTAGTATTTGTGGCTGTTGTAAATGCTGTTGTGTCCCTGATATCTTTCTCAGCCTATTTGTCTTGCATATAAAGGAAGGGTACTGATTTGTTTGATCAATTTTATATCCAGTTGTTTATCCAGCTGTAGGAGTTCTATGTAGAATTTTAGGGTTGCTGATGTATACTATCATATCTTCTGTGAAATAATGATACTTTGACTTCTGCCTTTCCAGTTTGTATTCCCTTGGTCTTCTTTTGTTATCTTATTGCTGAATCTAGAACTTCAAGTACTATATTGAATAGAGAGGGAAAGAGTGGGAAGCCTTGTATTGTTTCTGATTTTAGTGGAGTTGGTTTAAGTTTCTCTCCATTTAATTGGATCTTGGCTATTGGCTTGCTGTATATTCATTACATTATGTTTAGGTATGTACCTTGAATCCCTAATCTCCCCAAGACTTTTAACATGGAGGGATGTTGAACTTTGTGAAAGGACTTTTCAGCATCTACTGAGATGGTCATGTGTTTTTTCTTTGAGTTTGTTTTTATGGTGGATTACATTGATGGATTTTATAGTGTGAATCATTCCTGCATCCCTGGGTTAAAGACTATTTGATCATGGTGAATGACATTTTGATGTGTTCTTGGACTCTGTGAGACTTTTATTGAGTATTTTTGTGTCAATGTCAATTAGTGAAATTTTTTGAAATCCTTTTTCTTTTGTTGAGCCTTTGTGTGGTTTAGGTATCAGGGTGACTGTGGCCTCATTGAATGAATTAGGTAGTGCTCCTCCTATTTTTTACTTTGTGTAATAGTTTGAAGAGTATTGGTATTAGTTCTTCTTTGAAGCTGTGGTAGAATTATGCAGTAAAACTGTTATGGTTTATATATGCTTGACCCAGGGAGGTATGGCCCTGTTGTAGTAGGTGTGGTCTTGTTGGGGTAGGTGTGTCACTGTGGGTGTGGGCTTTAAGACCCTTGTAGTAGCTGCCTGAAAGCCAGTATTCTGCTAACAGCCTTCAGATAAAGATATAGAATTCTTAGCTCCTCCTGCACCATGCCCACTTGGATGCTGTCATACTCCCACCTTGATGATAATGAACTGAACCTCTGAACCTGTGATCCAGTCCCAATTAAATGTTGTCCTTAGAAGAGTTGGCTTGGTCATGGTGCTGGTCACAGCAGTAAAACCGTAATGAAGACAGAAGATGGTACCAGGGACTGGAGTATTGCCGTGATAGGCATGGCCATGTTTTTGTTTGGAAGAATGTGGATTTTGGGACTTTGGATTTGGAAAGCAGTGGAATGTTTTAAATGGGGCTTAATGGACTACCTAGTAGGAATAAGAAAGACTTTCTTACTGAGAGTGATTTGAATTGTGCAGACCTGGCCCAAGAGGTTTTAGTGGAGAATTTCAATATGTGGCCTAGAGACTCTTTTCGTGGGGTTTTGGTGAAGAATGTGGCTACTTTTTGTCTTTGTCCGAAGAGTCTGCCTGAGGCTATGGTGAAGAGACTCAGATTAATTGCATCAACAAAGGAAGAAACACCCATCACAGAATTTGTCTGGTTAAGTCTCATGAAGTGCTTTTTAAAGTAGCACAGCAAGCTAAGAAAGAAAACATAAAATATATGGTTCAAGTATTAAAGGGGCACCAGGAAGTAAGACCTGGTGATTTTTAAAATTTCCTTAGTTCCTGTTGTTATGTCTCCCTTTTCATTTCTGAGTTTATAATTTGGACACTGTCTCTGTGCCTTTTAGTGAGTTTGGCTAAGGTTTTGTCTATGTTGTTGATTTTCTCAAAGAAACAGCTGTTGGTTTTGTTGATTCTTTGTTTTTTTTCTTTCTGTTTTTAATTAATTGATATTAGCTCTGAGTTTGACTATTTCCTGCCATTTATTACTACTCTAGGGTGTATTTGCTTCTTTTTGTTCTAGAGTTTTCAGATGTGCTGTTTAGTTGCGAGTATGAAATCTCTCCAGTTTCTTTATGAAGGCACTCAGGGCTATGAATTTGCTTCTTAGCAGTGATGTCATTGTGTCCTATAAGTTTGAATATATTTTGCCTTTATTTTCATTGAATTCTACAAAGTCTTTGGTTTCTGCCTTTATTTCTTCCATGAATACATGATCATTTAACAAAAAGTTGTTCAGTTTCCATGAGTATGTGGGCTGTCCATTATTTCTGTTGCTGAAATCCAGCCTTAATTTTTAGTGATTTGATTAGATGCAAGGATTTATTTGAATCTTCCTGTATCTGTTAATGATTGCTTTATGCTTGATCATATGGTCAATTTTGGAGAAGGTTCCACCTGGTACTGAGAAGAAGATATATTTTTTTTGTTTTCGTGGGAAAAGTACTGCAGATATCTGTTAGATTCATTTGATTGATAACATCTGTTAGTTTCATTGTTTCTCTGTTTAATTTCTCTTTCAGTGACCTGTCCCTTGGGGAGAATGGGTGTTGACGTGTCCAGTATTATCGTGTAGGTTCAATGTGTGATCTGAGCTTTAGTAATGTTTATTTTACCCTTCCATTAGGGGCATAGATGTTCAGAATTGAGATGTCATCTTTATGGAGTTTTCTTTTGATGAGTATGAAGTGTCCTTCCCTATATCTTTTGATTACTTTTGGTTGAAAGTCTATTTATTTTATTACGTCTTAGAATATCTACTCCAGTTTGTTTCTTGGCTCCATTTTCTTGGAAAACTTTTTCCAGCCCTTTGCTTCGAGAGAGTTTCTATCTTTGTGGCTGAAGTATGTTTCTTTTATGCATCAGAATGATGGCTCTTATTTACCTATCAAGCCTGTTAGCCTGCTTCTTTTTATTGGGGAATTGAATATATTCATGTTGAGAGATATTAAAGATGAATGATTGTTAGTTCTTTTTATTTTTGTTGTTCAGAGTGATACTGTGTGTGTGTGTGTGTGTTTGTGTGTGTTTGCTGGAAGATGATTGATTTATTGTGTTTTCTTGGGTGTAGTTAGCTTCATATGTCAGAGTTTTCCTTCTCTTATCCTCTATAGGCCTGGATTAGTAGAAAGATATTGTAGTAGTCTGGACTGGCATCTCATCTGTGGTCTCTCAGAGTCTGTAATACATCTCTCCATACCCTTCTGGCTTTTAGATTCTCTGTTGAGAAGTAAGGTATAATTATATTAAGTCTGCTTTTACTTTTTTTTGCTTTTCCCCATTGCAGCTTTTAATATTTTTTCTTCTGTACATTTAATGTTTTTGTTTATCTGTTGGGAAGACTTTTTTTTCTGGTCCAATATGTTTGTCTTCTGTAAGCTTCGTCTACCTTTATAAGCATCTCCTTTTTTAGGTTAGGATTTTGCCCTATGTTTTCTGAGCTAGAAATGTTGGATGTTGTTGATTGTGTTCTTATGCTGGCCTCTAGTCATCTGGGTTTTGATTATTATATATTTAGGTGATCATTTCTGAGTTTATCTTTGTTGGATGTCAGGATGGAGGAGGAATGGTGAGAGGTTGAGATGTTCAGTTGAGATAAGAAGCATTAGAAAAAGAATGTGCAAAAAGGTACACACACACATACACAAGAGACACATGGCTTTTTTATTTTAAAATAAGGCAAAAGTTGTTAGGAAAGTGGTTGTATATGGTATTTTCTTTTAAAATATGTGCTCACTGGTGTGATAGCTGCATGACTGTTATGGGAACAACCAATTCTTTCTTACTGTATTAATGCCTCCTCTTCAGGAAGGAATTCATGACTGGTACTGGAAATCTGGCCAAAAATCCATAGCTGTCAAGGCCATCCACCTGGACAAAACTTACTATTGCTTTTTTTGATAAATGGTCAGATTGACAAACTACCTTCTAAATATGATTGTCAACAATCTTAAGGGACTGGTCATAGATGTTTCAGTGAGTGCATCCATGGTCACAACTACAATAAAAGCCACAAACACAGTCATAGCCAAAGACCTGAACAGATTATGTCAGATGCTGGCAAACCAACTTTAAGGATATTTTCTGGGAAAATTATGGAGCTTGCCAATAGGGATCTCAGAGAAGGGCCTCAGTGACTTATACCCTAGCCAGAGTAAAATTAAAAAAAATCATGGTACCTGTGTGAAGGTACACACACACACACACACACACACACACACACACACACACACACACACACATCAATGTAATAGAATAGAGAACGGTGCTATAATCCCATGCTCCTGTAGTCATTTGAATTTTTGACAGAAGGCCAACAAAACAATTTGAGAAAAGACATCTTCTTCATCAAATGGTTCTGGTCAAACTGGGTATACCCATGCAGAAGAAGAAGACAAGTTTCTCACTTCTCATTCTGGCCTGTGTTACCACTGAAGCCCGCTCAGATGTCTGTAATCTGGGATGCTTTCTGAAGCCGTGTTAATGGGCACAGGAGAACTGGCCCCGCCCCTCCCTTCAGCACAGACTCTCCTCAGTTGACGGCGTCTGGATAAGATGCAGGCTGAAAAAGATTCATCCTTTCTGCTGGGGGTGGCCACTAGGAATTTGACTATGCTGTAGTGAGTATATGGACAACAGGAAATGGACATGTGCTGGGGACAACATAAGATGACAGGGACTGCCAGCAGTAGGCTGGGATGGAGACATCTCAGAAGCCTGTGGCAACTCCTTGTAAAATAGGGTGGCATCTGGGACCCTGAGAAGCAGGAGACACATTCCTCCAGGACCCACCATCTGAAATAAGAGGCTGCCTTCAGTAGGCCGGGATAGAGACATCTCAGTAGCCCACAGCAGCTCTTTGTAAAAACTGTTCCCATTTCTCCTAACGTTAGCCCTGGACAACGGCTGCATAGATTTCATTTGGGCGTGACTGCCTTTCAGTTGGCCTTGGTGGCCTATTATATCTGACTTCCCTACTTCTTTCTCCTTCTGCTCTGGTGGACTCTGTGAAACTAGATGTTCTTTGATGTTATGATTCTTAAACAATTGGAAATTGAGGCATAGGAGCACAGCACAGCACAGCCCCTAATGGCCCAGGTGCCTGCTATGTGTTCTGTTTTGGAAACAATGTAATAACTGCACAATAGATTCCAGATTAATGCTTGACTTGCAAAGAAACTTTAAAGAAATTACTAGAAAATGAAATAGAGCCAGCATTGGGACCCTAAGAAAGGAAAAAGTTATTAAAGTTAGGAATTAAGTTTTACATAACATTTGAGAGTGGTTCCTGGATAAGGAAGTATAGAATACATAAAATTATATACTAGTAAGCTAAGTCAAAATACTGGGACTCTTATGAAAGTCATTGTGTGCAAGGAACAGAGAGCTAGCGGAACCACTGAGTTAAGGGTTAATGATTCTTTCTGGCCACTGCCTGGCAGCTTTGCCCATGTCATTTATCATTAGAGCTTCACAGGGAAATGCAGGTAGCTGACATCGGAGTTTTGAGCTCTGCAGTATAATAAGTTAAAAGTTAAAGTTTAAATAATGATAAGTTTACAATTATTATTATTTTGGCCACAGGCCTGGGAATAGGGGAAGCTTGAAACTTTGGGGAACGATTGTAATTGTTAGTTCTTTGTGGGATGTAGTTATTCTTTTGAATTTGATTTGGCAATGATTACACAATGTCTTTTTTCTACCTACTTTTGAATTATCAATAAAAGACTGGGGCAAGAGAAAGGCTGGAGAGCATGAGAAGAGCATGTGGAGAGTGAGTGAAGAGAACATGCCAAGAGTGAATGAGAGAGTAAATGAGAGCGCGCATGAGGGAGTGAATGAGAGAGCACATGAGGGAGTGAATGAATGAGAGAGCACATGAGGGAGAAAATGTGAGACTGAGGGAGAGAGCATGAAAAGAATGTGAGTGATGAAGAGAGAATGTGAGGCGTGTATGAAGAGGTGTGTGTGTGTGAGTGAAAGGAGAGTGCATGTGGTGTGTGTGAGGTATGTGTGAGGTGTGTATGAAGAGTGTGTGTGAGAATGAAAGGGTAATGAACAGAGGTGTGCATGAGTGTGGGAGTTGGAGAAAAGAAAAGCGCAATAGAAAAAAGCAGAGTGCACAAGAGAATGCAGAGTATATGCAGCCCCAAGCTGAGAGAGAGAGAGAGAGAGAGAGAGAGAGAGAGAGAGAGAGAGAGAGAATGAGAGAGAGAGAGAGAGCCTTGAAATTGCCTGTCATTTTGTACCCAAAGAGTAGTCTGTGGATATGTATTATGCGCCTTCCAGATATCCCTGCTTCCAGTTGAGAACTCCAATCCTGTGTTGAGGCTGGACCCTGGCAGGCATGGTTTTTCCTCCTTTTTTTTTTTTTTTTAGGGGGGAAGGAGACTTGGGGGGAAGGGGGGGGGGGTGCAACAGGGCTGCATGATATGGGATGCTCAAATAATCAATTAAAAAATAAAAAAAAGTTTCATATCCTTAGTCATGAGGGAAATGCAAATCCAAACCCCTCTGAAATCCCATCTTACCTCAGTCAGAATGACGAAGATTAAAAAAATTGGCTATACTCCTGTGGGAGAGCAATGAATGTACTCTTAACTGCTGAGCCATTTCTCTAGCCCCTGAGCTGAAATATTTGTATGTTGATGCCTAGAAGTCATAGATGGAGAAGAAGAATGATTTCCTTCATGCTTTAGTCTGCATGATGAGCTAAAGAGGCCAGGGAAGGTTCCTAGCCAAAAGTTTTCAGGCAGGTTGATGGAAAGTGAGCAGGCAGAATGAAAGTCTGCAGGGATAGGATCAAGGCGGATATGACTTGATGTGACGGCTAGCTTTTGTTGTCAGTTTGGCACACTGTAGAAGAATTGCATATCTTGGGTGGGCTTGCAGGAATATCTATGGGGCATTATCTGAAGTCAATTGAACAGAAACCCATCCTAACATGGCAGCATCTTTCTCTGGAGATGGGAGACTGTATTACAGTGGAAAAAGCTAGGCATGTGTGCAATTTCTTCTCTCTGCTTTCAGATATAATATGATTAGCTGACTCAAGTTCCTTCCTTGATATCCCTGCAGGGATGAGCTACAACCTGGAATTGTAAGCCAAATAATCCCCTTCTCTTCCAACTTTCATTTTCTCAGGACTTCATTATAGCAATAGGCAGCTAGACTACCTGGCAGTGGACGAAGGGCTGGGGAGATGCTCAGTGGATAAGAGTGCTGCTGTACAAGAAAGAAGGCCTGAGCCGGGAGCCCTAGTAATTGTAAAAGGACATGCATGGGTACATGCGTAACCCCATTTTAGGAGGTGAGTGGGGACAGGAAGACACAGGATCTTTCTGGTTGCTAGCCTTGCTGAAAAAATAATGAACTCCAACTCCTGTCTCAAGGGAATAAAGTGAAGAGCTATAGTGGAGGACACCAATATCTTCTTCTGGCCTTTGAATGTATGCATCTCAGCAAGGAAGATGGAGCAGATTAATGGAAAACACCCAGGTCCTGAATGCCTCCCATGTCAGGTAACTACATTGAAGTGGGGGACAACAGTGAACCCTAAGCCCAGAGAGACCTGAAAGCAAAAGGACACTAGTGAGTGGGTCCCATTGTGACAGCTTAATTGTCAACCTGACACAACCTGGGAAGAATCTCAGCGGGTCGTTGCCTGCATTGGTTGGCCTGTGAGCGTTCTGTGGGGTATTGTCTTAATCACATTAGCAGAGGTGGGAGCATCCAGCCCACTGTGAATGGTGCCATTTCCTAGGCAGGGGTCCTAAAATGTAGGAATAGGAAAACGGAACCGAGAATAAGCAAATGAGTGAGTTAGCTTGCACACACGTCTGACTGTTAATGTGATGTGACCAGCTGTCTCAAGTTCCTGCCATCCCTGACCTCCGTGCAGTGATGGACTGTCACCTGGAATGTAAGGTAAAATAAGCTTCTTTCTGTTTTAGTTGTTTTTTTGTTAGAGCATTTTATCACATCAACAGACACGAAACTAGGATAAACTTGGAGGATGAAGAATCTGATAAAAAAATAATACCAGGGTTTTTTTTTTTTTTTTTTTTTTCAAAATGCTGAGGCCAACAGCCAGGAAGAAGGAGCTGAAAGTGAGGCACATCCATTTGTCTGGCAAAGAAGCATGGCGGTAGAAGCTGAGGGGAGCTAGCCTTCAGCGCATGCGGTCGCAGACTTCTTGCAAATCCAGAACTTTTTGAGTTCACATTTGGAGTCATTCCAGCCATCCCCAGCAAATTCTACACAGTCTTCTTCACCGATGTTGTTGGGCTCCCCTCTATTCCAATATTTCTGGAATCTGGAAAAATCAGTCCACAAAATATTAGTCTACTGCATGCCATGCTTTTAGCTTTCTGAACTCAGTGTCTTCACATCCTGCTAGGACGCATCTTGTAGGCGGGCCTTCCTCTGGAGACTGAGGTGCGCCTGCGTCCGTTGGCTTTGGATTCTGACTCTTGTTACGTCCTACATTGAAGGGGGTAACTTTTTGATGTAAACCAACCAATCTGGATCCCACCTTCCTTGCTGGGTTCTCGAACTCTGGTCCACAATAAATCTGCCTCATGCCATGCACCAGACAAATTAGGGATAAGAATGTTAAAATGGTAGACCAACAGATACTAAGCCTGCCTCTCCTGCTCTTGTGCATGGACAACAAAGCCAAGGTTCTTTCCCACTGTGTGTCTTTCCTTTTGTTCTGATTTGTTGTGGTTCTTTCCCACGATCTCTGAGTTGCGTGGTGTGAGCATCCTTATAAACCTTTATTTTTTTCTTTTTTCTTTTTTTTCGGAGCTGGGGACCGAACCCAGGGCCTTGCGCTTGCTAGGCAAGCGCTCTACCGCTGAGCTAAAGGTTCCTCCCCTTCCTTACATCTCTTTCCCTACCCGCTTTTCTTTTTCTCCCTCCCCATTCCTTCCTTTGCAGGTTTCCTTTTGAAAACGTTTTTTGAGGCATTGTCTAATGTAGCCCAGGCTGGCTCAGAACCCATTATGTAGCTGAAGATAATAGTGGACTTCTGATTCTTCTCCCTCTGCCTCCCGACTGCTAGGGTTACAGCATGGACCACTATACCACATTGTGCAGACTGGACGTTATGCTACTTTATGAACATACTTATATCCCCAACCCAATGAACCATCTTTCGATGTTAATAGTTCCCTCTCCCCGTGGCCTTCCTTTATTTTGTATTTTCTACTAATAGCCTACATTAAAATCAGCACCCCTCAGGGGGACGTTTCTCTTCTTACTTTGATGGTGGGATTTGCTAATGTTCTATCTGTGTATGGGAAGGAAGACTTCCTTCCACCAGCAAATATGGGCAGCTCTTGTTCCTAAGAGGGCATAGAGAGGAGGATGAGGCCCAAAGGTCGCTATCAGAGTATCAGAGACTCTGCTGGTTGTTCCCTGGATCTACCTGGATGACAGAGTAGAACCATCTACCCAGAGCCATGTGGCTTCATTCTTCAGGTCTGACAGCCCCATCCAGGTTGGTCCTTTAGCTTTAGAAGTCTGCTGTAGGAAGGTCTGGAGATGAAGAGAAGGAGATTCAGGGGAGACTCGTTCCTACTTTCAGCTTGTCTCCCCAAACTCTTGCAGAAACGTCTACTTGCAATCTTCTCTTTCCCCTTCTGCTCTATCAGGCCATGAACACTCATGTGTGCTTTGATGATGTCAGCTATTTTTACACCTGTAGCCTATGGGTGGAGCATTCACTTGGCACAGGGTGGTACCCAGCTGGATAGACATGAAGGCACATGCCTTTAATCTCAGAAATCCACAGGAGTCAGACCCTGTCCGAAAGATAGCAACACCACACACACACGCGCGCACACACACACACACACACACACACACACACACACACACACGCACACACACGCACACATTCCATACCCCTCCCCCATTCTGGATGGCTCTTAAGAATTCTGAGTCTAGAGCATGACAAATACAGAGGTGAATGCTAGCAGCCAACCATTGATCTGAGAACGGGGTCCCCATTGGAGGAGTTAGAGAAAGGACTGAAGGAGCTGAAGGGGCTTGCAACCCCATAAGAACAACACCACCAACCAACCACAGCTTCCAGGGACTAAACCACTACCCAAAGGAGTACACATGGACAGACCCATGGCTCCAGCTGCATATGTAGCAGAGCCTTGTTGGGCACCAATGGGAGGAGAAGCCCTTGGTTCTGCCTAGGCTGGGCCCCCCAAGTGTAGGGGAATGTCAGGGTTAGGAGGCAGAAAGAGGTCAGTGGTTTGGTGGGGGAATACCCTCATAGAGGAAGGGAGAGGGGGGATGGGATGAGGGCTTATGAATGGGAAACCAGAAATTTGAAATATAAATAAAAAAAATATCCAATAACAAAAGAATTCTGAGTCTATAGAATTTCCTTATGACTGGCTTTAATGTGATGGAAGCAGATCATGCTAATTCATGGTTAATCATGCATGCTAAGATGCATACCCCTTCTTTTTCAGTTCTTCAGTGGCATCCTATTATAAACTTGAAATTGTTTCTGGTGAGAATATTTACAGCAGGGGAATTGGCAAGCACTACATATCATACCAGGTTATGTGTGTGTGTGTGCTTATCTATGTATGTATAACTGTATGTATGTGTATGTGCCTATGTATATGAATATGTATATGTGCAAATGTATATGTGGGTGCGGGTGTACATGCCACAGCACATATGTAGAGGTCAAAGGACAATTTGTAGGGGTTGGTTCTCTCTTTTCGGCATGTGGGTTCAGAGGATAGATTTCAGGTTGTCAGGCGTGGCAGCAAGTGCCTTCGCCTGCTGAGCTATCTCACCCCTTTCCTCTTTATCTTTGAATTTGAACACAAGGTCCTCAAGCTTGTGAAGCAGGCCCTTATCAGGATTTAATTTTTTTCATAATAATGTCTACTTCTATGTCTGGATGGGCATATGCCACAGTGCAGGTATGTCTGTTGGAGGGCAACTTCAAGAGTCAGTTCTTTCCTATTACCATGGGGGTCTTAGGAATTAAACTCAGGGTGCGAGGCTTAGAGGCAAACACCTTTGTCTGCTGTGCTAGCTAATCAGCCTGCACACCAAGGCTAGCTCTTCAAGAGCAAGTGGCTGAAGAGTGACCAGCAGAAGGATGATAGCCATGGCATTTTAGGTGTCCCCAAAGCACTCACAGATGCTCAGCACGTAGTTCTATGCCAAGGGCTCAGGGTCCCCTTCTCTTCTTTCCTCATATAACTCTGGCAAATTATCTTAAGCCCACACGATCAGGAGCCATGTGCACAGACCAGACAAGAATGGAGTCCCACCGGATGTACCTGCTCTTCATCACTATTGATGATGACTAATTGAGCCTTCTCTTCTTTGCAAGCTGTGACGGCATCATTCCAGTTCCGTTGGGACTTGGATAAGAAGTAACAGTTTCCTAGGAGGAATGTCCAGTCCCAGGGGCAGAGTCGACACAGGCGGACTGTTGGGGAAGTGGGTTAGGAGAGACTCATATCTGGATGCCTGTGATCTTGTGTCTGGTTAGCCCTCAGACCCTCCAGAGTCAGAGCCTTCCCTTGGCACAGCATCCTGGCAAACCATTCCTTTTCCACTTTCTACACCCCTTTGAAACTCTAGAGGAACTCAGGAGTCCTAGTTCCACTTCCTCTAGACTGGAAGAAATAGGGGATACAGTTGTTGCTACTGAGTGTTCACAACTATGAACACTCAATGTTCACTGTGTGTGCCCAGCCCCTGTTAGCATTGAGTACCCAAAGTAATGACTGCTTGAGGCTCCTGAGGCGTCTGGTTTTGGTTTACTCACGGAGTTCAGTCTTCATCTGTACCAGCTGTTGGTAGATCTTCTCCTGCTTAGACTTATCCTGTACCTGGAGGCTGGGGAACTTGGAAACTGGACCAAGAAAAAAGAGGTGGAACTGTGGCTATTAAACAGCTACTGTGCACATTGACTTGAACTCTGTCTCCAGGGACATTATGCCATCTCTCTTTCGAGATGGAACTCACCCTGTTGTTGAATCCTTTCAAACCCCTAGGCAAAAGGATGCACCATCCCTCAACCTCCCAAGAAGCTTGGATTTCCAGGGTCAGGGGCAGTTTTCCCCTATAAAGATCTGGAGACCTAACACCCAGGTATCTTGCCTCCACTTCCTCTCCTATATGGTGAGAAGTAGAGGCTTAACACTCAGAACAGAGGCCAATGGACTGACTTAACTGAGTGTCTATTATGTTCATGTTACCTATGAATATGAGTTTCTAGTCTGTGTATAACTTCAAGGACACTGTGTGAGGACTGTCCTCAGACCCTGTGACCACTGACTGCCAACTATGCACAAATTCAGTGAAAACAGAGTCCTTATTGTGCTCATGGCACAGTTGATGTTAACATGATTGTATCTAGAATGAACCAAGAGACACACCTTAGGGCAGGGCCGTGAGGGTTTTTCTAGGAAAGATTAACAGGATAAGGAACACATTCCAGTGTTGGCCCAGATATAAAGAAACTGAGGGAAAAGGAAGGCTGCTGTTATCTGTCCATCTTCCCATCTGCCCTGTTTCTGTCTCTGGCGCATCCATCCTCTGTTGACGCTGATCCTTAATCCTTCAGCTTCTCTTTGTGGCCTGATGATCTGTGCTCTCCAGGAATCCTCCGGGCCACAGATCAGGATTCTGAGGCACCCGGATTCAAGGGCTTGGCAGCTCCCATGTTCTCAGCCTCTGCAGCCACTGTGTAGGCAGCCACGGTGGACTTGTTAGACCATATTGTATAAACTAACCTAGTAAAGTCTTTTGATAAATATTCATTCTATAGAATTTGTTCTTCCAGAGAACCTAACCAATGTAGGGTTTGTGACTATTGAGTGCCTCCTGTGTATACGGTCCCTGTGAACACATAGTACCTACTTTGTGCATGTTCCTGTGAACATTGAGTATGTACTGTATGCACGGTGCTTATAAACACCAAGTACCTAGTGTTTGTATGGTTCCTATCAACACTGAATGCCTACTGGCTGCCTGCCTCTGGAAACATCAAGCGCCACCCTTGCTGTCACTTGTGGCCTCAATTCACAGATGAAGAAACTGAGACATAAATAGGTCCGATGACTCAAGAAAAGTGACCCCTATAGTGACCTAAGGCCTCAGAACCTCTGGTTTCTGATCACTTACGGAGTTCAGCCTTCA
This sequence comes from Rattus rattus, assembly GCF_011064425.1. Taxonomy (NCBI): domain Eukaryota; kingdom Metazoa; phylum Chordata; class Mammalia; order Rodentia; family Muridae; genus Rattus; species Rattus rattus. The sequence continues at coordinate 1,773,325 of NC_046169.1, forward strand.
GCTGTGTCAGTTGCTCAGAGATCTTCTCTTGCATGGATTCATTCTGCACTTGGAAGACGGGGATCCTGGATACTGTGCCATGAAAAACAAAAAGAAGAGTAGAGAACTGCCATTATTAAATACCTACTATGTGCCATTGCCTATCCTTGGGAGATCTTACGTCATATTTTATGAACATCACTGTGTCACAGCTTGTCACAAATTCTAGCACAAATGAACATCCCCTTTCTAGTTCCCCAGTGGCTAGGACTGTAGGCGCAGGTTGCCACCCCAGCTTCTGGGATGGTTTCTGACTGATGTCATGCTTACTCTCTTTTGGAGACTGGGAAAGTAAACATTCAGAAAGGTGTCTAATCCTGGAGCTGCGGTTGGGGGTTAAAGTGAGTCCACACTTGAATGAATGCCTATGTTCCTTTTCTCTTCAACTTTCAGGCCCTCCAAAACGAAGGTCCTCCCTTGATGCAGCACACTGGGAAACTACTCCATTCTCTGCTTACTAAATGCCTCCCTTGCCCCAGGAAAACCCAGGAGTTTCTGTCTATGTCCTCTGACGGGAAGACTTGTATGGAGTTCAGAATAGGAGCCAAGACATTGGCTTGGGTATCTACTGTGTGTAGAGCACTTTGAAAATTGAGTTTACACTATGCATATGACCACTGAACATTAAATGACTGATGTATGCATGGTCCTATAGAGGACTGAGTACCTGCCCTGTGAACCCCCTGGAAATGTGAGTGCCTACTGTGTGTATAATCCTGGTAAGGAGCAAACATCATCTTTGTTGTTACTTTGTGGTTTCAATTTACAGATGAGGAAACTGAGACTCAAAGAGGTCTGATGGCTCAAAATTGGCCCCTACAGACCCGGAGTCTTGGGCTGCTGGTTTCTCACTCACGGAGTTCAGCCTTCAGCTGAGTCAGTTGCTCAGAGATCTTCTCCTGCATGGACTCATTCTGCCCCTGGGAGATGGGGATCCTGGACACTATGCAAAGAAAAAAAGTGCCATTATTAAATATCTAATAATGTCATTGGTCTCCAGTGACATTGTGTCATTTTAAAAAGCATTTATTATGTGTAGGGGTTGGGGGCATGCATGTTTGCATGCACAGAGCTCAAAGGTCGGAGCTCAAAGGAAAACTCGTAGGAGTCTCCTTCTACCACGTGAATTCAAGGGATTGAATTCAGGTCATCAGGTTCCGTAGCAAGCACTTTTGTCTGCTAAACTGTCTCATCAGCTCCTGCGTCATTTTACCTTTTAGACAAGTTTCAGTTGGTGTCAATGCTTCTCTTCAACTCCTGCACATAAATGGCTATCCCTCCCTCAGCTTTCCCAGTAGCTCAGACTATAGGTGGGTGTTGCCATTCTAGCATGTAAGACAGTTTCTGATTGACGTTTTGTCTTAACTCCTTTGAAGACTGGGAAACTGAACACCCAGAAGAGCATCTAATCCCAGGGGAGGCAGTTCAGGATAAACTCACCCTTGCACGACTATGTTCTTTATCCACTTAACCTTCATGCCCTTCAGAGTACACAGCATCCTAGGGAATCATTTCCTTCTCCACTTCCCAACACCTCCTACTCCCAACACCCAACCCCCAACCCCAAGAGTCCCAAGTATTATCCTCTAGACTGGGAGAATTTGATGATTAGCAATCAGAACAGAGGGCAAGAGAACTGTTTAACTGAGTACTGACTGTGTGCATGACTTGTGAATATTACATGGTTATATGACCCCAATGAATAAGTAGTGTCTGCTGCATGCACAGTTTATGTTGTTGTGTGACAAGTATGCTCATGTTGTCTGGGAACACTGAATGCCTACTGTGTATATGGCCCTTGTGAACATTGAGTGCTTACTGTGTACACAGCCCCCATCGACACTGAGAACCTATGGTGTGCACAACCCACATTGATACCAAGTACCATTTTCTTTGGCCACTGTTAATCTTGTGGTCTTTATTCAGAGAGTTGAGAAAACCGAGGCTCAAAGAGATCTGACAATTTAAGAACATTGGCCCCTTTCCCCAGAGCCCTCCTGGGACCATGGCACTTCAGTTACTGGTTACTCACTAAGTTCATCTGTCAGCTGGTTCAGTTCCTCAAGGATCTTCTCTTGCTTGGGTTCCTCCTGCCACTGGGTATTTGGGGCCTTGAAGACTATAAGGAAGGAAAAAAAGAATTTCATTATTAAATACTTCCTGTGTCAAGTCCTGCGCTCAGATACACTGTGGCAACTTTTCATTTTTCTTTTAGATGGGTCTCATTATGTTGTCAAGGCTTCTCTCATACTCTTTGGCAAAAATGATGGTCACGCCCCAGCTTCCCCGGTAGCTGGGGCTGTAGGCACACAGCAGCACAGGAGTCTGAGAGTGATTCTCGTTAATGTCTTCCTTAATTCTGTTTGGAGACTAGAAAACCTACCACTCAGTAAAAGCTGAGCCATAAGGAGAAATGGATCCAAATCCACCCGTGTCTCTTTCTCATTCTGTCCTACACCGGAGATGGGGGCTTCCTTTGAAGACACGTCATCCGCCTGTACTCTCCATTTCCCTCCCAGACCTAAGAAGTCCTTAGCTGAAGGTCCTGTAAGAGCTGAGCCCTTCCTTGTGCCTGACCTTGGACAAGAATGATCAGCAGGAGCCCAGCCAAGAACAGGAAGGAGAGCAGCTGCAGGACCAAGGGGGCTTGGTTGTGTCCTTTCAGGGAGAGAGTGAACTTTTAGTAGCCTCGTTTCAGAACACTGATCAGCATCCTCCTGCCACCTGCCATTCCCACTCAGATTCCACCTCCCCATGGGCCATGGTTTTGTTCTCTGGCCTCAATCTTCTCACAGCCTGTGATTTTCTGCTCCATCTACCCATACCCTCAGTTCCCTACCACAGCTCCCACTTCCACAAGACTCTCTTAATTCCTTGCTGCACCCTCCATCTCTCCAGTACCCTCAATTCTCTGTCCCAACTTCCACCATACTATAGTCCAAGTGTTCGTGTCCTACCTTCCCCTGGTCCATGATTTCCTTCCCTAGCTTCCTCCTCCCTCATCCTGCGATGGTTCCCCTAGCCACTTGCCTCAGCCTTCCCAGTGGCCCCCTACTCCCTGTTCAGCCTGTCTCCCCAGGAAGAGGAACTTCACAGTCCTAGCCTCTAACCTCCAAAGGCCCACTTTGAGGAGGCCTGTCCACATGTCCTCAGCCCCTCACCATGTTGTACCTGCCAAACTCTTGATTCCAGAATTTGGTCGTAGTCTGGAGCTTTTAATAGAATACCTGCTGCCACTGACCTCCGTCTCGCCATCCTCTGAAAGAAGAGAGCACCAATCAAGCCTGGGCAGACTCAGCTCTGAGCGGATCCCTCTGACTCCTCTCACCAGGCTCCCAGAATCCCAGCCCAGCTTCACCCATGGAATCAAGAGGCTGCATCGTGGCTTCTGTGGAGTCACCCACAGTCACCGCTGTCCCCTGGTGTGTGGGAATGCTGGAGATCACAGCTTTTATCCCCTGATGTTCTCTAAATGTCCTTTCACTCCGGAAAAGGAAAAAGGAAGCCCACGGGTTGCAGAAGAGCCTGAGGGAGGGGCTGTATCTTTGACACAGTCTATCTTGTGCCAGATAACTCAGGACTTAGTTAGTTAGCTTGCTTTTTAAGGGAGGTGATTGAATTTTGGGATTTTGTAGCAGAAAGAACCAGTGTGTCCATGGTGTGACCAAATTATGGGTGCCATTTTAAAGCCGATGGCCTATACAATAAATCTTCTTCTTTACGCCCTTGTCACCTATGCTGAACATAGGAGAGCAATATCCCATCTTTCCAGTTCCTCTGCCCTCTGACTTCAGGCTACCTTGCCTTGCTATGTCATAACCAGTGGAGATTTCTCCTGACTTTGCTGTTCTCATGCACCTGTCAAGAGGATCTGCTGTTGTCAGGACCTCTGACTGCTGGGTGGAATCATTCCTCAGAAAACCTTGTCACACTGTGGTAGCCAGATCAGGAAACTGTCTAAAATAGTCAGCTGGTTCACAGGGAAGCTAGGAATTGAACATGGGTATTCTGCTTCTATGTTGCAAATCAAAGGGGATCGAATAGTTCCAAGGAGGAAACGAAAAGTTCCCTAGCTATATCAGAATTGTAGAATTTTGGAAAAAGTCAACCCAAGTATGAGGACCTGAGTTCAAATCCCAGCACCTGGGTAGAAAGCCAAACATGGCAACATTCACCTGTGGCTCTAGTGTTGTGAGAAGCAGAGACAGGATGACCATGGGAGCTCATTGATCTACTTACCTAGTCAAATTAATAGTTCCGGGTCCACCGAGAGACCTTATCTCAAAATATAAAGTGAGAGACATAGTAACCAGGCCTGCTAGAGATAAGCTAAATTCATGATTCTAGAATATAGAATTTTTGTTCACCAGGATATAATGGCTGTTTGACTCCATTACTAGGACAAAGGAGACAACAGTGATCTACAACAGCCATTAGGCCCATCCTCTGTATCAATGTCTCCATGGCAATGCAAGAAGGCAGCACAAGGGGACAATCAGTGTTAAGTCCTGACCTTCCAGAAAGCTCCTTGCTTGCTTTCTTCTTGAGAGAAATGTAATTCTACTAGGTAAGCAAGATGATTTCAGGTAACAATTGCTTGAAAGATAACGTTGATATACTTAAAAAATATATTTTTGCATTATCTTTGCTTTGTAAATCTCCTATTGGTCTAAGTGCAGACTTGCAGACTTCTGTCTCTGTTTAAAATGTTCAAAGTGTAACCTGGGGCCAGGACCTAAAAGAGATTTAAGGATGATGGTGTGTGTGGAATGCATGTGTCTGTGATGTGTGTGTGTGTGTGTGTGTGTGTGTGTGTGTGTGTGTGTGTGTGTGTTAGTAAGATTCTTCTCCTCTTTGAGCATTAGCCAGAGCTGGACAAGTGCTATTAAAAGGCCCTTTCCTTCATGAATTCTAAGTGTGCACAGTAATTCCTAACTGGGAAGGTCACTCAGCTGATGGGGGAGGAGTCTGGGAAAATGGCATTTCCTCTGAAGGACACTCTAGACTCTCCCAACTGCTGATCACCAGTCCAGACTCTCTCAGATAGAAAAACTCAAGAGGGAACTTGCAGGATGGGGTAGGGCCAAGAACTCTAGGTCTCAACTAAGGTTCGACCCCATAGGGCGGAAGAGGGCTCTGAGTAAGCCCTAAGAGATATTTCTAGTAAAGCTAACAGGTTGGGATGGGACAGAATCCACACCAGAGAGACTTCCTAGAAAGCTGACAGGTTGTCTGTTAGGAAAACAAGGGGAGGAGGTGTGATGTAAGCTTCAAAAGGAAACATGAGTGACTGTGAGGCATGCTTGCAGGGAACTCTGTGTGTTGTGGAGACTCCTCTGGGCAGCATGATGCGCATGAATTTGCTTTGAGAAAACCTGTTCAGCTGGATTGAGGCAGATAAACTAGAGTCCTTTTCACCATGAAGCCTGTACCCTCTGTGACTGAGGGCTGAGCTCTCTCCGTTCACCCGCTGACAAAAAAAAAAAAAAAAAAAAAAGGTCCAATTAAAACCTGAGAACCCCTCCTTAAGGAGGAAGGAGTCCTATTCAGTATCTTGTATCTCTAAAAGGAAAAGGATTCATCTACATAGCAATGGGAAAGCTGGAGACCAAGAGCAGGGTTGTAAAGCCCAGTTCACAGGAACCCCAGGAGACTGCCAGAAATTGCCACACAGATGTAAGCATGAAGTCTTTATTGTGTTTTGTGTATTGTCCAGACCTAGATAGAAGCCTTCCCCACTCTGCAGGTTAGGAATGTGACACTCGAGTCTAGGGGTTCGGGGTATATATGGGAGAATGCAAACTGGGTAAAACCCCTAATGAAAAAGTTATTGCCCAACACTGCATCCTTTTTAGGAAAAAACGTCTCACGATGAATGGCAAATTCATTGTTATTGTGTCTTATGGTATTTTAAAATTTTAAATTGCTTGATCAAGGAGATTTATATGTAAAGATTAAGATGGCCAAATGTTTTCAAGCTAAAAAATGGTTTTTCATCTTGAAATAACCCTTGTAAGAAAGATACAAACAACATGCTGATCAAGCCAAGTAAGAGGAGGGGTTGGGGGCTGTCCCTGCATCTATTGCACCCCTGGGGATCCCTGCCTTAACCTGGATTCCGTGCCTAGCCTCTGTGGGAGAGGATTCCTCTACTCCTGCAGTGACTGGCTATGCTGAGGGTGGAGTGGGGTATAGGCTGATTCCCAAGGGCTCCTCCTTCTCAAAGGAGAAGAGGAAGGGGGAATGGGAAGTGAATCTGTGTGAGGGGGTATTAAGGAGATGGGGGCTGATATTGAGATGTAAAGTGAAAAAGTAAATAGAATTTAAAAATTAAAGCAAACAAACAAAACCCAAAGAGTACATGAGCCAAGCAGGGCATGTTGGGCTCACACAAAACAAACAAACAAAATCCAAAACAACAATAACAAAAAAAAAGGTGTGCTTCATGTTGGCTGGAGACCAACACACTCTTCCAGCTGCTACACCCTAACTGTTTCAGACACAGAATGACAATTCATTTTGATGTATAGCCTTTTCTGTTATTTACTCTGTGCAAGCAGTAATTGCTTTGGCTAATGCATCTGGACCATGATCAAGGTTATGGAAACCCTGAATGCGCTGCCAACGTAGGCATGGCTGCTGCAGGTAGCATGCTGGAAAGTATCTAGGCAGACACAGAATGAGATTGGGATAAGGCAGCACCTTATGTGAGGGCCAAAGTTATGTTTTAAGTTTTAATTACTGTGCCTAACAGATCTGTAATACAAAATACCTCAAACCCGTTAGCTCCTTGCCCAAGGACAGATACTTCCTGAGATGCTGGAGGCTGCTGTTCACATAAGATAACAATCCGTGTATTTCTACAAGTTTGGTTGACCAAACTGCTCCAGATGCCTTTGGTGACGTGCAGGTGGGAATTATGTAGGGAGGAAGTACATTAGGATACATGCTTGCCCTTGGTTGGATAAGGCGGGGAATATATAGCCTTGTGGGTTTGCCTTTATAAAGCACCTGGCCAGTGTAGCTAGCTCGTGGTCATCCTCTGGCAATCCCAGGTCTGTGTCTAGCCAGGGTCCATCTTCCTGGTCAGAATTTAATAAAGTTGCTTTAAATTTGGCTCAAAGGTTGTGGTGGTGGGTTTTCTTGCCCGGTGGGATTAACATTTAGTCATTCCTATCTAAAACTGTAATTTCACATGTTCAGTTCTCTGAAGAGTCCCGTTTGATCATTCGTGTTTATGAAGAATGCCCTCCCACTCAGCATTGTTGATGTCACTAAAGATCTTGCTGAGAGGTGAACTTCTCTCTCGGGTCCATGGAACACAAGAAAGTTAACAAAAGATACAAGAGTGAGGTGATAACATAAAGCAGAGTGTCTGGTTTACCTAGTCAAAGTGTTAGGCTATTGTAGAGAGGATACACTTGATAAATAAAGACGGGGACAAAAGCATAAAAGACTGAAGCCATGACAGAGAAAGTCTGACTATGCCACATGCAAAGATAATATACTTACTGCTAAAATTTAAAAAAAATGTTCCTCTGGAGATAGACTGACTTATCGTCACATGTTGAATTGTTTGTGTCTTTGCCAACTTTGCTAAGCTCTAGCTATTTGGAGAAACTGAGTCATGTAAGAACTGTGATAAAATTAATTATAAACATTTTCTTCTCATAGATGGCTCTGTTTGAGAAGCCATCTTACCCTTCTGTCCTTTAATTGTATCCTCTGTGCTAAAATGAGCCATAAACAGATCTGTTAAATTCATTTAGACTTTGTTGAAGTGTAATATAAAGAGATCAGGAGACCGAGGTGCCCAGATTCCCCATGAACTATGTGTGTGGTTTATTTCAGTACTAAAAAAACCCTTCAATTAAAAATTATAGGTTTTAAGGCTCAAAATTTTTGTAATTTAATTTTTTTTACTTATCCACTTTATATCCTGCTCACTGCCCCACTCCAAGCCACCCCCACAATTCTCCTCTCCACATACCCTCAGTGGGTAGAGGCTCCCCTGGCTATCCACCCCCTCCCCACCATGACACTTCAAGTTTCTGTAAGGCTGGGCACTTCCTCTCCCACTGAGGCCAGACAAGGCAGCCCAGATTGAAGAACATATATCCCATGTACAGGCAACAGTTCAAAATCTTAAGAGGAATAAATTTCCATGGTTTATAAATTCTTGTGAGAGTTGCTAATATATTGTAAACTGTTGGGATAAAGGTAATTAAGCCATAAAAGTAAGTGACCAGCAGTCACTTTTGTCCTTGATGTCCTAAAGGCCCCAGAGTTATGCTTGCAGCCATGTTTAGTGCAAGCAGAACTTATTTACTAGGACAAGACTGGAGGTAGAGATCAAGTTGTATCACCTATTATATAGTCATTCTGGATATGTTGTTAATGTTAGGCCCGAGACAGGTTACTCAAAACAAGTACAAATGTAAAATTAGTTTGTTTGATATAAAGTAATATTTAAAGTCAGGTATATGAAAAATTAGTTATAGAGAATTCAATATTCAAGTAAAATGGGCTATGTTTACAATACATCTCCGTGGCAGACATCTCCAGGCTCAAGTGGCACCTTTCCCTTGGGTGGAATGCATGAGAGTAAATTTGCATACAGGATAAGGCTGCACTGGGACATAAGACTGGCCAGAACCTGCTGCTGTGTGTACCTGATCAGGACAACCTGTGAGTAGGGAAGATGTCACTCCTTGTTCCTCACGTGGTAGGAGGGTAAATTCTCTAACCCAGTACACATCCTTTTTTTTTTTTTTTTTTTAGATCCAATTGGTAAGATATAATTGCCCACTTAAACATACAAAGCCCGGTACCATCCATCCCTTAGGAACATTGATAACAACCTGTAAATACACAGAGCTGAATCTTAACGTCACCTGCCATGGCTTCTCCCCTCTCTCCCCGTCTCATCTTCCTTTCTGTTCCACTCTCCTCCTCTTCCTTCAAACTTTTCTCCCACCCATCCTTCCTTCTCCTCCAGTGACAGGCCTCCTTCTATCCTGTACCTGCCTCACCTGTGACGTCATCCCACATTTCACCCTTTTGTTTTAATTAAAAAAAACTTTTCTCTCAAATATAAGCTGAGGATAACTATTATCATTTTATAATTAAAAAATATAAAATATATCTAAGACCCAGTCCAACACTATATCAGTTAAACAGAACATTTAGTTATCCATTCCAGCTTAAGAAAGGCTTAAAATCTATATTATATCTTGGCTAGCTTGTATACTATCTGATAACTATCTAATAAAATATGTATTTCCAGAGTAAAACAGCCTGATAGGCTATGAAACTATAATCAGTTTTCAACCCCATCAGAAATCTGAGAGTGACCAAATCTCTATACACATAGGAAGCCTAACATGGCTTCCAGAACTGAGAGGTTGTAGAGACAAATCTCCACTAGCACAGTCCCCTGTTAGCAACACGTGAGCACAAGTCTTCAGTCTTCTGGCCCCAAATCAACTGACAGACTCTTGAAATGCAGATTTTGAAGGGCAGATCACCCTGTCTTGGCAGGGTTTATCAGTCAATTATTCTGCATAATTTGTCCTTTTCTGGACAGTATTAGTCTGCAGATGAAACAGGCAGTTTTGTCCAGTGGCTGCCTAGCCACAAAGTATTGCCTCACCTGGAGGTAGAGATGTTCAAATTCTTCATTAAATCCACCAAAGGGGAACTGTTATGAGCAGATATGTCTCAACAAAAGATAAATAACTTCAAATCTCAAATTTTGTGGGTTTCTGACATTTTAAAAAACCATCTATCTATATAAGACAATCTGGACTGTTGTCTTTATATCTTGTCTTGAAAGTACTCTCACAAAGTCAGAGCCGTGAATTTGCTAGTTGGCTCTTAACTCACAGGCGTAATCAACTCAGAAGTTTGTAATGACAATAGAAGGACTGGCTCTAAACCTTGTACTTTTAAACTCTTTCAACAAATAAATTCTATATCAAAGCAAAGATAAGTTTTTAGCTTAGTTACCAAATGAGATTATGACTGTACAACTCAATCTAGCTAATTCCTCCCTGGTAAATTACAACCAATTTTAAATTCCTCATAAAAACAACTTTAGAATAACCGCTTCCACCCCCCCAAAAGTCCAGGGAGTTGGGGCGATGACTCCTCCATAACTTCTTCAAGCTGTACATTGACGTTGAGAAATCCTTGGGGGTAAAGGGGTAGGAAGAATGAAGCAAATGCTGTAGCCGATGTGTCCTGACTGGACCCAGCTGAAAGTCCTTGAGACCAGGAATCCAAGTAGGCACACTCTGCAAAATGCAACTCTCAAGACAAAAGTTTAGAATCGAGATATCTTGTTTGATTCTCCTGAATCAATTTTTTCAGGCGGTCTACCTCTATCAATTCTGATCAGTATGACTCTGTGAGGTTTCCAGCGCCTAATCACACTTTTTAAAAACACAAAGACAAAATCTTTCTCCCAAAATACTGTGTTCCTTAGTCTGTAACCAGAAAAGCTTGTATCTTGCACTCTCTCCCAGAGTAATAATATAACCATAAAACTCAAAGTCACACCCATTGTGAAGATTAAACAATTTTTTAAAAAAGGAAGCAACCTAAACTATGAGCCTGATAGGCTTTGGTACTCTATGATATCAGAAAATGAACCCAAAATTCCCGTGGAGCCCACGTTAAGAGTATTCGAGCTTCCTGTTATGGTAAATATCAAAAGTAACCACAAACCCTGCTAGCCGGCATCAACGAGCCATAAGGCCTTTAGCAGGGTAATTCATAAAACAAACCAAATACCTTCTATCAATCCAATATCAATAAGCAATATATCAAACCAGGACTTTAGCCCAAAATATCTCAATCTGTCAAGCTCTCTACCCGGAGCCACAAACTTTTCTTTAACCTTAATAACTTCTATAATATATATCTGCATTCATTCTCCCCGGTGTTACAGACATTCATCACAACTCTCTACTTGGAGGTAGTGACTAATTTTTCCCTATCTACGTTCTGAACCGTGGATGGAAATCCCCACCTGATTCAGGTAATCTCTTTACTGTCTTCTATCTAAAAACAAACTTAATCATATTTTAATACCTGTAATTAAGAAGTAGCTTGTCTAACTAGGATTTCAACCCAAAATTCCTGTGGAGCCCATGTTAAAAAGAATATGAGTATCCTGAAAGACTTTCTAAACAACTTTCTTTAAAAAGCAACTTTTAATCTCTAACTCTCTGAGCTGCCATTACTTATCACACAGCAGGGGACCTACAGCCTGCCAGCCCAGGCTGCTTCCCCATTTCTTTGTTTGAATTCCCCGCCCTTGAGATGTCACATGACTTAACATGGCACTGGCCTCCTCTTAGAAAATAAAAACTTGCTCTCAACTCTTAGGATTACTAGTGGATTCTTGTCCATCACATTGGTTCGCCATCTGTTGTAAAAATATAAAAATAAAATAAGTACGGTTGTCTTTTACCCTGCTAGGTCCTGCACTGCAGTGCCCCAAGATATCTGCTATCTTGGTGGAAACACATCCCAACTCTGCTGTGGCGGCCCAGTGTCTCCAGCCACCGCACACTTTCCTACACTCAAACCCTCACATAAAAGAACACGCAGCACAATAATCTTAGATCCAATTGATAAGATGTAATTGCCCACTTAAACATACAAAGCCCATACCATCCATCCCTTAGGAACATTGATAACAACCTGTAAATACACAGAGCGAGATCTTTATGTCAGCCTCCATTGTCCTGCCACCCTTCTCCCCCAGTACACATCTTAAATGTCTTAAGCAATGGAGACAAATAGCAGTTATGTTGCTCTCAGTGTCTCCCAAACAGACACACGAAGATACTGTGAACAGGGAAATCTTTCACCCAAGCCTGCCACACAACTACTATGGGACCTGCGTACTAGTTCAATATGGCTATACCTTCCCTGGCTTTCCATTCTCCTCTCAACAAAACCAGTCCCAGCCTGAGACTCATACCCGATTCTACAGGAAGTCCTCAGGAGAGTTCTAGATAATATAAGTCAAAGCCTCAGGGCCAGTCAGCGCACCAGAATGAACTATGGGCCCTCATTTCAATGCCAAGTTGTAGGTGCCATCCTGTGGACCCACCGTGCCTGGATAGAGAAAGCCATGCTGCCTGAGCAGGAGATCTGGACTGTGGAAGTTCACCCAGATCGGTCCTTTCAGAGACAGGAAGTTTGGTTCTTCACCTCTGACCAGGTTGTAAATCTGGATACCAGCAGGTCTATGCATTGCAGAAAGTTGAAGAATTCAGCAGGGGACATTTGAAGGCGGGGATGATGGTGGCCCTTCCTTCTTTTGGACTCATGATAATATTGTCCATTATGATTTTTATAGGGCTAGCCATGATGGCTCCTCAGGATTGAACTCTGACAAAGAACTTTACTAGTTCTGATATATTTTGTGGAAATACATAGGTTCACAAAAAATATTATCTGATTTCTTTAACAAGGTATAACTACCTATGAGTCCAAATAACAAGTGGTCTTTGTGTGTGTATGTATGTATGTATATATGTGTGTGTGTGTGTGTGTGTGTGTGTGTGTGTGTGTATGTGTGTATGAAATTGAATAGAGCCTTCCAACCCTGTAAAAGGGCCAACTCTACGAATTGACGAGAAAGAAAGGGTGTTATGTGCCTACTTGAAAGAAGGATACTGTTACTATGCTAACAAGCCAGAAATGGTTCGAAACATGGTAGAACCACTAAGGGAAAGTGTAGCCAACAGAAGGGAAGCCCTAGAACTCTGCGTATCTTGGAATGACTGATGGATTTTAAAACTTGTCTAATGTCTCTAAGGGAGCCCTTCTTTCTGGTTGGACTAGACCTGTGACGCCGGCCATGCCTTCTGAGCTGCTTACGGATTTATCAGCTCCTGGATAGAAGCTACAGAGTGGTCTGGCCTCAGAGCCAGTTTGGTGATAAAACAGGAGGGCACTGAGTGTTCAGTTAGTTCCCTATGGCATATGATTTTCAGTTGAGGTTTTGTGAAAGATGTTTCAGGTGAGGATGATGTAGAAGAAACTCCAAGTGATGGGTGCATTTTACCAGTGGTGATTTAATGCATGGGAGACATTAAATCACACAATACGGAATTTAGCCAGGCTTGAGTGGAATCGAGCTAGGCTTGAGTGGAATCGAGCTAGGCTTGCGTGGACTTGTTCCTGTGAACCATCACGGTTGCCTTTCCTGGGGTGACTAAAAGTCACAGAACTGTATTCCAAGCCTACTGCATTCTCTATTCTCACTACTACAGCTACTCTATCATTGCTGCCGTTGTTGTTAGTGTGTCAGGGGAACCCACCGTGCAGCCATCTTGCTGCACCCACTACCCCAGACTGCCATTCTTATTCTGCTCTTGTTCAGAGTCCAGGCACCTGAGTGACCAGGGAGGCAAACCTTGGTGCACTGACTGAGGTGAGAGGTTACGTTTCCCCACATACATATACCCTGAGCAAACAACCAGTCTTTAACTTGTTCTTTGGTAATTTCTCACACATATACATTGTATTTAGATCATATTCATATTTCTATCCCTCCTGCAAACCCTTCCCAGACTCTCATTTTCCTCTCCATTCTATCTCCTCCTGCCCTTTTTTGTCACCCACTGAGAGTTGAAGTTGACTGGATGACTGGGGTGGGACTGAAGACAGGAGGATTGTTGGGTATTTCTGGTTGCCAGCTAAGCTGAAAAGAGCTATTCTACATTCAGTCAGGGGAGACTTCGGTTCAAAGGAATAACACAGGCAGTGGTGGAGGAGGGCACTCTCTTCTGGTCTCACACTCATGTGTATAAGCATGTGCACCTGCACATCACCCCTCACATGCACACACAGAAACCATCGTGAGCCTCACTTATATTTCAAAAATGTTACCAGAATTCTCCTTGAAATCGGGAAGAGGAGTAGAGTGAAACTCACAGATGGGAGAAACCGCTTACACATCATGACTTCTCTAAAGACCCATATCTGCAGGCTAGGACATTGCTTAGCTGGCCAAGTGTTTGCCATGTGAGCACGAGAACTCGTGAAAAGCCGGGCATGCTAGTGCACACTTACAATACAGGACCTGGGAAGGCAGAGGCAGAAGGGTCCTTGGGGAGGTCTGGACAGCCGGTCTACTTTTTATAACAAGCTCCAGGTTCAGAAAAGCTGCTGGATCTCATTAAGTTTCCTGTTGCTGTGATAAACTACTCAAACCAAAACGCTTGAGGGAGACAGAGTCTATTCAGCTTGCGATTTCGTGTTACAGCCCATTATTGTAGGAACTTGAAACAACTGGTCACAGACAGACCAGAACAGCGAGCATATCTGCCTCTCCACTCACATACAGATCAGAATCCTCTTACATAAAAAAAAAAATACCCCTGTGGATGTGCTCCACAGTTGACTGGAGATCCTGTTAGCTGACAACCAAACATAGCCATCACACACACAATGGAAGATTTTTCCCATGAATTAATTTATTTATTCACTTTACATCCTGATGGCGGGCCCTCTCCTCCCAACATCCCCTTCACACATTCCTTCCCCCCTCTGCCCTCTTTCCTTCTCCTCTGAGAAGGGGGAGACCCTCCTGGGTACCAACCCTCCCTAGCACACCAAGTCAGTGCAGGACTGGACATATCCTTTCCCTCTGTGGCCAGATATGAGAACAGTTAGGAGAACAGGATCTACAAGCAGGCAACAGAGTCAGGGACTCTCACCCCCAACGCCATGTTCCAGTTGTTAGGGGATCCTCATGAAGACCAAACTGCATATCTGCTACATATGTGTGTGAGCAGGGGAGGTGGGGCTAGGTCCAGCCCACAATGGAATAATATTTAGGGGTGAATAAGAAAATGTATGCTAGACTCCACACTGTGGGTCTTAGGGATATCACGCCAAGCAAAACAAGCTAGCTGTGGAAAGAAAGGTGTTGCAGAATTTTGTTTGCAGGAGGACCCTCAAGCCGTCAGTTTTACAGAGACTTGAAAGGGAATGGAGATTTCCAGGGATTTGTATGACCCCTTGCTTAATGGGTACAGCCTTAATTTTGTTCTGGTGGGGATATAGAAGCATATATAGGGCAGGGACCCCCGATGTAACTGTTTCCAGAATGTCCTTGCTGGGGGCCAGGAATGACAAAAGGGAATTCTGTGTCCTGGCTCCTTCCTGTTCTTCACCTCTGTCTGGAAGCTGTGAAGACATAACTAGACAAGGAGGTGCCTAATGCCTTGTGGGTGGGCCATCTGGATTGACCAGCTCACCCTTTCCTTATGCCCCACTCCAGCCATATGTCCTTTAAAGGGCCTCCTACCTAGCAGTTCAACAGTACCTTATTTCTAGGGATCCCTCCTGCTACACAGCAGCCCCATCATCACTGTCTCTTAAGCGCCAGTGTGTGACTCAACCCCCATATTATAAAAGGCTAGTAACTCCTCCAAGTTACTGAGGAGCAGAGACAGGAGGATTCCTGTGGTGTGCTGGCCAGCCCTTCCTAGCAAAATTGGCCAGTATCAACAGGGTAAAAATGCAAAATACGAGATAGAGATAGACACCAAGGAAGACACCTGAGCTTTGCTTTTAACACACAGACACACACACACACACAGACACACACACACACACACACACACACACACACACACACACACACACACACACACACACACACACACACACACACACACACACACAGAGAGAGAGAGAGAGAGAGAGAGAGAGAGAGAGAAGACAAATGAGGAAACAGCTGTAGTTAAGAACTTCATGTTCACAGAGGAAGGAACTGGCATACACAGATTGCAAGTTAAGTTCAGTCACCCTGCAGGGTCATCTTGGCAACAGGTGTTGCAGACAGATGACATATCATTTCCCAGTGCAGGGCAGAGCAGACTTCTTGCAGATCCAGTATTTCGTATTTGTACATGGGGCATCATTCCAGCCATCGCCTCTGAACTCCGCACAGTCTTCTTCCCATTCGTTGTTGGGCTCTCCTTTGTTCCAATATTTCGTGAAACTGCAAAACCAATTGTAGTTTGAATGGCAAAGGCACCCCTAGGCTCATGTATTTGAATGCTTGGTCCCAGTAGGTGCAACAGTTTGGGAAGGTTTAAGAAGTGTGGAATTGGTGCAGGAGGTATGGGGGTAGGGTGGGGGGAGGGCTTGGTGGTTTTAAAAGGCCACAGCATTCCTAGCTAGCTCTCTGTTTTGTGCTTGCGGATTAAGATGTGCGCTCTTAGCCACTCCTCCAGCACTATGCCTGCTTTCCTGCTGCCATGCTCCCTGCCATGATGGCCATGAACTCTAACCCCCAGAATCATAAGTGCCAATTAAATGCAGTTGACCACACTGACTGTCCAGTGAGCATCAGATCCACGGTTTCTGAGATTACAAGCACAAGCCAAAATACTTGGCTTTCTTCTGTGGGTTCAGGGGATGGAATCAGGTCCTTGTGCTTGTCCCACGTGAGGGTTAGTTTTCACTGTCTACTTAACATAACTTAGAGTTACCTGGAAAGACAGTCGTAGGGACTGTCTAGATTGGGTTGGCCTGTGGGTGTGTCTGTCTGTGGAAGATTTTCTCAGTTGTGTTAAGAGATGTGGGAAAACCCTGCAAACCGTGAACAGCACCACTGCCTAGGAAAGGGGCCATGAATTGGTCAAGAGTGGAGAAATCCAACAAATGAGTGAGCACAGAAGCATCCATTTCTCTCTGTTCTTGACTGTGGACTTGATGTCACTACCTCAAGTTTCCAGTGCCCCAACTTTCCCACAATGCTGGTTTGTAACCTGAACGAAACCCATTTCCCCAAGAACTTGCTTTTTTTTTTTTTTTTTTTTTCTGGAGCTGGGGACCGAACCCAGGACCTTGTGCTTGCTTGGCAAGTGCTCTACCACTGAGCTAAATCCCCAACCCCCAAGAACTTGCTTTTAATCAGGGTATTTTAAGATAGCAACAGAAATAAATAGAACACAAACACGACAAGCAATTTACCAACTCAGCCATTACCCGCCCCCTCGACCATGCTTCTGTCATTGAAATGGCATGCTTTTGCACCTACTCTGCATGTATGACAGCAGATGTAATAGCTCTGGGGTCAATGAGATATCCAAGTCCTTTGACCTTGGCCCATGGTCCTTGTGATATTCCTGGACTGAAGGGGGTCATCTCACTGAGGGTACCTTCTTCAAATATAACCAATCAACTCTGATTTCACAGACTTAACCACCTTCATTCCCAAGATTTTGTACTTTTAGCCACTATATACCTATCCAGGGCCAAATACCACAGTGTCAGGAACAGCATCCACACCCCAGAACCCTGTAGACACTCCATACTGGCCAGTCCTAAGTCTGGAATACAGCTTTAGTCATTCATTCTGATGGGCACCAGAATAAGATTTCTTGCCTTCAACCCCCATACCAACCCTAATCCCACAGCTTTTGACAAGACTAGGTACTGTGATGCCCGTGATGCCCGTGATGCCCGTGATGCCTGTGATGCCATGATGTCTGTTCCTGCATTTGGGGTCTGTGAGTATAAGAAGCAGTGTTTCCCATGGCAACAAGAACTTTTACTACCGGTGATGGTTTATACTAATTGTCAACTTGATGGGATCTAGAATCACTTAGGAGACAAGTGTCTGCACATGTCTGAAAGAGTTTCTAGGCTGGATTATAGCAGTAAGAAGATCCAGCCTTGATGTTGACAGCACTTTCCCATGGGCTGGGGCCTAAGTTTATAAAAGGGATGAAGTAATGATCTGGAAGGGTTGCTTGAAGGACAAAGTGCTTGATGCATAGGCATGAGGGCCTGTGTTTGGATCACCACATCCACCTAGCAGCTGTGTGTTTATAACCCCAACATTGTAGGGTAGGGTACAGAAATAGGAGGGTCCCTGAGTTACTGGTCAGCCAGTCCATCTCAGTAGCAAACCCCAGGTTCCATGAGAGACTCTGTCTCAAACTGTAAGGTAGAATATGGTCTGCAAAGATAATAGAAGCTAGCTTCTGCACCTATTCTCACACATGTGCACATACACCAACTCCACACATGTATACACACACTCACCCCCACACATGTATACATGCATCCACCTTATACATGTATACATGCACTCACCCCAAACATATGCACATGCACCTATTCTATATATGTATACATGTACTCACCCATACACATGCACACATGCACCCATCCTATACATGTACACATGCTCCCATCCTATACATGTATACATGCACTCACCCACACACATGTACACATGCATCCACCTTATAAATGTACACATGCATTCACCCCCACACATGTGCACATGCACCCATCCCACACATTCACCTCTCCAGGCACTCACCCCCACACATATGAACATGTACCCATTCTATATATGCATAATGCACCTACCCCCACACATATACAATGTACCCACTTTATACATGTATACATGAACTCACCCCACTCATGTACACATGCACCCACCCTATACATGTACACATGCACTCACCTTATACATGTACACATGCACCCACCCTATACATGTATACATGCACTCACCCCCACACATGCACATATGCACTCATTCTATATATGTATACATGCACCTACCCCTACACATGTACACATGCACTCACCCCCACACATGTACACATGCTCCCATCCTATGCATGTATACATGCACTCACCCACACACATGTACACATGCATCCACCTTATAAATGTACACATGCATTCACCCCCACACATGTGCACATGCACCCATCCCACACATTCACCTCTCCAGGCACTCACCCCCACACATATGAAACATGTACCCATCCTATATGCATAATGCACCTACCCCCCACACATATACAATGTACCCACCTTATACATGTATACATGAACTCACCCCCACACATGTACACATGCACCCACCCTATACATGTACACATGCACTCACCTTATACATGTACACATGCACCCACCCCATACATGTACACATGCACTCACCTTATACATGTACACATGCACCCACCCCATACATGTACACATGCACTCACCTTATACATGTACACATGCACCCACCCTATACATGTATACATGCACTCACCCCCACACATGTACACATGCATCCACCTTATACATGTACACATGCACCCACCTTATACATGTACATATGCACTCACCCCACAAACATGTACTATGCACCCACTTCCACACATGTACACATACACCCACCTCACACATTCACCCCCACACATGCACTCACCCCCGCACATGTACACATGCACTCACCCCCAACACATGTACATACCCCCCACATATGTGTACATGCCACATGTATACACACACAATAGAAAAAGTAGACTGGGTCTGTTTCATTCTCCTTGTTTGTTTTTAGAGCATTCATTTCTCCTCCTCTGCTTCCTCACCATGGATGCAGAGTAACTAGTTTCCTCAAGCTCTTGCCAGTAAGTCTGTGCCATCATGGACTGTACCCTCAAACCATTCCTTACATTGATTTTTATCAGCTACTTAGTTACAGCAGCAAGAGCACACCATCACATAGATTTTCTGTCATACTACATTTAAATGACTCCCGTAGGCTGCCAATCCCTCCTCCGTCTCTGACTTGGCACCTTATCGGCGTATGGTTATGAAGAGCTCCTTCCTCCTTGAGTAAATGTCTTTTGCGCCTAGAGAACTAGGGTATGGAGACACATCTAAGGAAGAACTCTAGCCATCATTTTTTAATGCCACCTTTTGTAGTCTTGTGATATGTCTTCCATAGCCTCAGTGTTTGAGCATCTGGTTCCTAGCTGACACCATTTGAGAAGGCTGTGGAATCTTTAGGCACTGGAGGAAGCAGATCACTGGGTCGGACCTTAATCTTTATAGCCTGGCCTACTTCTTTCCTCTCTGCTTCCTGACTGCTGTTGCCATGTGACCCACCACCTCAGCTCCTGCTGCCATGCCATCCCCATCATGAAGAACGATGTCCCCTGGATCTGTGAACCAGGTAAATAATTTCTTCCTTAAGTTATCTTTATCTCAGCAGCAGAAGTAAGTAACATGCCACCCAGTGCTGTAGGCTGCTCCCTCTCCCCTGGATCTACCTGAAGAGCAGATGTGAGCCGTCCACCCAGTGCCATATGCCTTCACGCTTCAGGTCTGACAGGCCCATCCAGGCATAGCCTTTCTCTTTAGATGTCTGTTGCAGGAAGCTCTGGAGGGGCAGAGAAGCAGTCAGGTAGAGGTTACATAGCTTGTATTCCACCTATTGCTCTTTTGCCCTGACTCTTAGCAGGAAGTTCTACTTACAGTCTAATATTCAGCTTTCCAAGGTACCCCAAGGTCTCATGGCTTCCACATCCGTATCCTGTTTGCTTTGAACTTCCTCTCCTGAGCCATGTTAACATTGCCTGTCTTTCTGCCTTATGAGGAGTGCTGAGCATGGCCAGATGGTTTAATTCACCACTGGGTACAAATGCTGAAGTGGACTGTACCAGCTCTTCATTTTTGATCACGTACTGGATCTCCTTTGAGCTCTGCACTGAGGCATGTCCCATTGGTAACTTGAATTTCAGGGTGGCAATATTACATGAGTGGAATTGGCAAATGCTAGATAGTGGACTTTTTAAAAAACCCAAATAAAGGAAGTCATTTAGTGCTTTCCAGTGTGCTAACAGAAACCATTTACATTTTATGTGTTAACCTAAGGCACCCACTCATGTTCATATGGTGTATAATGGAGATGGTAGTAGTGGTTGTGGAGGTGGTGGTGTTGGTGGCGGTGGTGGAGGTAGTGGTGGTGGTGGTGGTGGTGGTGGTGGTGGTGGTGGTGGAGGTGGTGGAGGTGGTGGTGGTGGTGGTGGTGGAGGTGGTGGTGGTGGAGGTGGTGGTGGTGGTGGTGGTGGTGGTGGAGGTGGTGGTGGTGGTGGTGGAGGTGGTGGAGGTGGAGGTGGTGGTGGTGGTGGTGGTGGTGGTGGTGGTGGTGGTGGAGGTGGTGGTGGGTGGTGGTGGTGGAGGTGGGTGGTGGTGGTGGGTGGTGGAGGTGGGGAGGTGGTGGTGGTGGTGGAGGGTGGTGGTGGTGGGTGGTGGTGGTGGTGGTGGTGGTGGGAGGTGGAGGTGGTGGAGGTGGTGGTGGTGGAGTTGGTGGTGGTGGTGGAGTGGTGGTGGTGTTGGTGGTGGAGGTGGTGGTGGTGGTGGTGGAGGTGGAGGTGATGGTGGTGGTGGTGGTGGTGGTGGTGGAGGTGGAGGTGGTGGTGGTGTGGTGGAGGTGGAGGTGGTGGTGGTGGTGGTGGGTGGTGGAGTGGTGGTGGTGGTGGTGGGTGGTGGTGGTGGTGGTGGTGGTGGTGGTGGTGGTGGTGGTGGTGGTGGTGGTGGGTGGTGGTGGTGGTGGTGGAGTGGGTGGTGGTGGTGGTGGGTGGAGGTGGTGGTGTGGTGGTGGTGGTGGTGGTGGTTGGGTGGTGGTGGTGGTGGTGGTGGTGGGTGGAGGTGGTGGGGTGGTGGTGGTGGGTGGTGGGTGGTGGTGGGTGGTGGTGGAGGTGGTGGTGGTGGTGGGTGGTGGTGGTGGTGGTGGTGGTGGTGGGAGTGGTGGTGGTGGTGGTGGTGGTGGTGGTGGTGGTGGTGGAGGTGGTGGTGGTGGTGGTGGAGATTGGTGGGTGGTGGTGGTGGTGGTGGTGGTGGTGGTGGAGTGGTGGTGGTGGTGGCCGGTGGTGGTGGGTGGTGGTGGAGGTGGTGGTGGTGGTGGTGGAGGTGGTGGTGGTGGTGGTGGTGGTGGTGGTGGTGGTGGTGGTGGTGGAGGGTGGTGGTGGTGGTGGTGGGGGTGGTGGAGGTGGCGCGGTGGTGGTGGTGGTGGTGGTGGTGGAGGTGGGGGTGGGGGTGGTGGTGGAGGTGGTGGTGGGGGTGGTGGGGGTGGGGGAGGTGGTGGTGGTGGTGGTGGTGGTGGTGGAGGAGGGATGGTGGTGGGGTGGTGGTGGTGGTGGTGGTGGCGGTGGAGGTGGTGGGGGTGGTGGGGGAGGAGGAGGAGGAGGGGGTGGTGGTGGTGGAGGTGGTGTGGTGGAGGTGGTGGTGGTGGTGGTGGTGGTGGGGTGGTGGAGGTGGTGGTGGTGGTGGTGGTGGTGTGGTGGTGGTGGTGGTGGTACTTGGGATATTTTTATTTTCTACTTTTCTTTTCTTCCCTTTTCATGTGAAGCAAGTAGCACTCATCCACAATTCAACTAGCAAACCGTGTCTCCTCAGATGCCTGTGGCCAGGTACATGTACCCGAATGGTTTAGATCCCTCTGAGGTGTACCTACCTGCTCATCGTCGCTTTTGATGACCACTAGTTGAGCACCCAGTTTTCTGCAGCTGGTGACAGAGTCCTTCCAGTTCTGTTGGAACTTGGAGAAGAAGTAACAGTTTCCTTGGAAGAGTGTCCAGTCCCAGGGGCAGGGGCGGCACAGATGGTCTGTCGGGGGAGGTGGATCAAGATGGTCATGTAACTAGATGCTCATATTTCTGTGCCTGTCCAACCTTCAATCCCAGCAGTGGTTCCTGAGACATAGCATCCCAGGAGGCCATTCCTTTCTCTACTCCCTGAGAGGGTACCTCATACCACGAAAAGAAAGAAGTATAAACTTAAGAGGTCAAAAACAGGGCTGGAGAGATGGCTTAGCGGTTAAGAGCACCCAACTACTCTTCCAGAGGTCCTGAGTTCAATTCCCAGCAAACACATGGTGGCTCACAACCATCTGTAAAAAGAGATCCGATGCCCTCTTCTGATGTATCTGAAGACGGCTACAGTGTACTTATATATAATAAATGAATAAATCTTTTAAAAAAAGAGTTCAAAAACAGATATCTGTAGTTTGTCTGAGAGTCAACCATATGCACAGTTCTCTATGAATACCAACTTCTATTGGTTCTAATTTCAACCAACCAATTAATTAATTAACTAGTTAATAATTGATGTGTGTGTGTGTGTGTGTGTGTCTGTGTGTGTGTGTGTGTGTGTGTGGTTATGCCCATGCCATAACACAAATGTGGAGGTCAGATAATAACTTGAGAGAATAGGTTCTCTCCTTCTATCTGGGGCCTCAGAGGAAGCTATCATAGTTCTTAAGGCTGGATGGCAAGTGGTTGTAACTGCTGAACCGTTCCGCCACCCCATCATCTTTACATTTATACAAAGTTATCAAATCAAATGAGGAAAAAGTGGAGGCTCAGAACTGGGTAACAGCTGAAGTCAACCCATGTGTCATGGAGATGCTGAGTCCCTGGGGGCTCTTTCCTCTAGTCACTCACTTATTTGAGGCTTCAGCTGGGCCACATCCTGGTATACCTTCTCCTTCTTTGCCTGTTCCTGTCCCTGGGAGTAGGCAACATTAGAGACTGTGACAAGAAAAGCAATTTGTAATTATTCAACATTTTTTATGCCATGGCCTGAACTTGTCCACAGGGGGCACTAAAAAACCAACAAGTATCATGTTTAATACCTCTTTTTAAAAAGCGTAGGTGGGTATGCATGCACGTGTATGTTTGTGACTGTGGACAAGCTGTCACATACTGGAGGAGTCAGGGTATAGACAGCTGTCAGTCTTCACCCCTCACTTTGTTTGAAATAGGGTTTCTTGTCCACCACTGTATATGCCAGATTAGCTGGCCTGCAAGTTTCCAGGATTCTTTTGTCTGTGCTGCCCATCTCACCATAGCTATGGTTACAGAAGTATGCCTACCATGTCCTGCTTCACATATGTTCTGGGATTCAATCTCAGGTCCTCATGTTTCTTTGACAAATGATTATCCAGAGAGCCATCTATCTACATGCTGGTTCAATACCTCTTGAAGACAAAATCTGATAATCAGAGAAGACTGAATGGCCAAGGTAAGAGGATCCAGGGCTGTCCTCTACACCAGAGGTGGAAAGGGCTCTAAGAATTTTCTAAAAGTTCCTAACTTTTAGCCTACCTTTCTCATGGGCCTTGGTACCCAGCTGAAGGGTCTTACCAGGGAGCCCCCAACCCACCCACCGACCTGGCTGACCTTTGATAAGGATAGCCAGCAGGAGGATAGCACAGACTGTGAGGCAGATCAGCTGCAGCACGAAGGGAACAAGGCCATGGCACAGATACCCTGTAGAAGAGGAGGTGGGAGTTTATCACAGTGTCCCTGACCAACTATGATCCGTAGACCTCAGCATCCTCTTTTCAGATCTGCAGCTCCTACCTCCCTGGGGCCCATTTTGCTTGTATGCCAACCTTCACTTCTCTCGGACAAAAGAATCTTTTCTGACTCAACAATCCCATA
The DNA here is from genome assembly GCF_011064425.1 of Rattus rattus. NCBI lineage: Eukaryota > Metazoa > Chordata > Mammalia > Rodentia > Muridae > Rattus > Rattus rattus. Next base: position 1,797,651 of record NC_046169.1, read on the forward strand.
GTTTTATAGTCCAGTCTTTATTTCTTATTCTTCTAGGACCCAAGATCCCAAAACCTCAGTGTCTATGTCTCTTGAACACCAATACTTACATTCTTTTACGCTATCTCTGAGGAAACATCTTAGCGCCCTTCTTCAGGACCCCAAACTTGACCACTCTATGTTTTTAGCCTTCATCACCCCAGGACCCAGGAGTCCAGAGCTTCGTATTTCATCTTTCCATGATCCAGGAGGATGAACATCTCCAGGATATAGGTCAGTCCTTCCAGTCTCAACCACTCTAGGACTGAAGAGCTCAGCTTTTCATCCTTGAACATTTCAGGGCCCATTTTGAACCTCTGTCTCTTACAACCTAGGAGTTCAGTCTCCTGGATGTGGCCACCGAAGGACCCAGGACTCTAAACGTTCAGCTCCCACTTGTGGAATGTCAGGAATATAAACACATAATGTCTGCTTAGTAGAGACGAGGAGTCTAACTCTAGCATCTACTTCTGTGCAACCCGAGTCTAGTTCTCAAGCTACATGTCCTCAGGATGCACGATTCTGTTTTAGTTTTTACCTCCATTGGATAGTGGGGTCCCATTTTCAGCCTCTAATTCCACAGCACCCCCAGTGTTCTCTTCCCTAAGACTTTAGTGCTGTCCTCAGCCTCCACCCACAGGACCAAGGAGTCTAGGCCTTAGCCTCCATCCTCCACGGGACCCGGAGGTCTAGCCTTCATCTTCTTCTTCCCTCACTCTTCCAGATCCAGACTTCTATTTTCCCCCTCCCCAGGACACAGACAACGGAGGAAGCCTGTCCCTTTCCCATTCCTTTTACCTGCAGCTTTCTTGAGGATGTAGGGAGGTTGAAATCTGAAGCCTTTGAGGGAGTATCTGGTGCTGCTGGCTATCAGGTGCTCCTCATCTGAATGGGCAGAATGTCAACCAGTTCATTGGCAAACAGACTCAAGCTGGCCACTTCGACCCCCTCCAAGTCTCTAGAATCCAAGCCCCGCCTTACCCAGGGAACTCAGTTGCTGTACTCTGTCTTCCTCAGAGTCACCCATCTTTCAGTGCTGTCCCACTGTGCCAGAGATTGCTGGGGACAGTGACATCTATTTAACATCCACCGTTGCTCCCTCCTTGGATTGATTCTGAGCCAGGAAGCAAAACAAGGAACTGTAAAATGTCGAAGGAAGATGATAGAGGGAAGTGGTAGGGCCTCTGACACACCATTTCACACAGCCAGCATTCCTGGAATGGATGGGTTCCCAGGAACATGGTCTTCTCTCATCTGGTAATTTAGCTGTCTTGATCTGAAGGTGTCATCACATTCAGTCCATTTCTGCTGACTTGGGAGAGGCTGTTTGTGATGAAGAGTTCCAACTATGAATGTCACATAACCTAGAATCCCCTGGAAAGAGAGTCTCAGTGAAGGGTTGTCTACACTGGATTGTCCTGTGGGCATGTCCGTCGAGGACTGTCTCAAGTTAACCAATGTGGGAAGACCCAGCTCATTATGAGACACACAATTCCATAGACAGGTGGTCTTGCACATCTAAGTGTGGAAAATAGGGCTGAGTGCAAGCAAGCATGAATTCATTTCTTTCTGCTCTTGACTGTCTTGAGCTCTTGTTGCCACAGCTCCTCACAATGATTGACTGATACCTGGAACTGTGAGCAGTGTCTATGAAACCAGGTTAGGGTTGAATCATACCTGTTCTTACGTTTAATGTACAGCATTATCAGGCACGTTTAAAAATGGTTCACTTACTCATCCATTTAATGACACCAACTGTCATAGATGTCATTACCATCATTTGATAATTAGGTCTCTTTGAAGCACAGGGTAGCCATGTAGCTGGCCCAAGGCTATGCAGTTGTTAATTGGTGGATATCAAGATGGACCCTACCTAAGCAGTGTCTTCTACAGGTCAACCTGTGATCCAAAAAGTCACAGAAACTCAAGAGGGAAACAGAATGATTCTTAGTAGCTTGGTGCAAATTGACCCAACCTGGAAAAGCTCACGTGGCCAGCACTAGACGAATAAACAAGAGAAGCTTTTTGTCAGAGGAATGACTCTGACACAACAAAAAGAAAGTTGCTTTTTGGGGTGTAAGGGGTTGGTGGGGTTGAGCAAATATGTGTAGAAGCAAGGGTCAGCCTGGGTTGTCACTTCTTAGGTGTACCCATCTTTTTATTATTATTATTATTATTATTATTATTAGTTTATTTTATTTTTATTATCATATTATTGTGTGTGTAGTGCAATGTAGTGTGATGTGGTGTGTGCATTAGTGAGTGCTATGTGTAAGAATACTACTTTTTGAGAAAAGGTCTCTCACTGACTGGGATTCACCACATTCCACCATGTCCAGCTTTCTTGCATGAGTTACAGGGATCAACACTAAGTCTTTATTAACAAAGCAATCTTCCATCATTAATGAATGTTCTGAAACAATGGAAACATTTAGACATAGAGGAAAAATGCTAAGGGGCTACTGGGAACACATGCATACTCCAGAGCTTGGGCCCCCCACATACACTCATGAAGAATACATACCCTGGGGAGAAAAGATGACAGATTTGACACAGCCATTGCTTTTCTGTATCCTTATGGGTCTGAAACAAATTATCAATGGCATGACTGTGGGGAGAGATGGGTGGCTTGAGAGTGTAACAGTAAACAGCAGAAAATAAGAGATCTGGTAACACCCAGATATATTGACTTACACATATACACATGCACACGTACATGAACATGCATACTGTACATTTGTGCATGCATTGACAGTCTTAATTAGATTTGCTACATCTGTAAAATAAATGAAAACAAAGACTCCTAACATTAAGTGCTTATGATCCTAGTTTTTGCTGCTGTGATAAACACAGAGGCAAAACACAACTTAAGGGAGAGAGATTTGTCTTGTTTTCTTTTGCTTAGCTCAACGATCCCAGGTTACAGCCTAGTATTATGAAGAGGTCAGGATAGGAACTTGAAGCAGCTAGTCACAGTCACAGTCACAGTCACAGTCACAGTCACAGTCACAGTCACAGTCACAGTCACAGTCACTGTCACAGTCACAGTCACAGTCACTGTCACAGTCACAGTCACAGTCACAGTCACTGTCACAGTCACAGTCACTGTCACAGTCACAGTCACTGTCACAGTCACAGTCACAGTCACAGTCACTGTCACAGTCACAGTCACAGTCACAGTCACAGTCACAGTCACAGTCACAGTCACAGTCACAGTCACAGTCACAGTCACTGTCACAGTCACAGTCACAGTCACAGTCACAGTCACAGTCACAGTCACAGTCACAGTCACAGTCACAGTCACAGTCACAGTCACAGTCACAGTCACTGTCACAGTCACAGTCACAGTCACTGTCACAGTCACAGTCACAGTCACTGTCACAGAACAAGAGTCACAGTCACTGTGTGTCACAGTCACAGTGTCACTCATTTGTCACTGTCACTGTCTGTACAGTCTGTCAGACACAGTCACAGTCACAGTCAAGGGCAGAGAGAAAAAGAGAGACTGTGTGCTCCTTGTGCTCATTTCTCTCCACCTGTACAGTCTGAGACTCACACCCAGGGAACAGCTCTGCTCATAATGGGTGGGTCTTCCAACTTTGATTATTATAATTAAGACAACCTCACGGAGACAGGCCCACAGGCCAGCTTGACTTAGAAACTCCTCACTGAGACTCTGGTGAGTATAGATTATGTCAAGTTGACAGTACTAACCACTGTAATTGCCCTTGGTAGGGCTTGAAACAAGGGGCAAAAAGGAATGTAAATGATTCCTGTATGTACACAGCCTGATACTCTGCAAAAGTACAGTTTCCCATGGGAGTAAGCAGGTACTAGAGAAGGCCTCCCATTGTCCTTGGCTTGGCCACTGGAGCTGTGCTGGGTGAGCATATTTAGATAGGTCTTACAATCAAGCCTTCAACGAAGAAGAGCAGAAGCCCCTACATTTGATATCTCTTAATATCCTTAGAATCTACTCCCAGACTCTCCCATGCTGGCTAATCAAGGGACCACTCCAAAGATCAAGAGGTGTGGGTCCCGGGCTGAGGAGAAAGTATAGGGAGTACAGTGCTTGTTTTGCAAATGTAACAACGTGAATATGTTCTGAAAAACCCATGTCAAAATAGTCAGGGATGTTGGCATGTGCTTATAATTTCAGGAGGGAGGAAAGGACCCAGAAGATGCCTGATCCTCCTAGGCTAGCCAGTCTAGTAACATTATGAGCTGTTAAGAGACTCTGTTTTGAAAAGCAAGGTAGAGGTTGTCCTCTGACCTCCATATGTGCACACTCAAGTGCACACATACACATACACACATACATGAACATGCATACTGTATATACATGCATGCATTCACAGTCTTAGTTAGATTTTCTGTATCTGTGTGAAAGCACCATGATGAAAAGCATTGTAAGGAGGAAAAGGGTTATCCTACCTTAGTCCATTACAGAAGGAGCTGGTACCGGAACCTTGAGGCAGGAGCTGAAGCAGAAGCCGTGGAAGAACACTTTTTATTTTTGGCTTTGCTTCTTATGGCTTGCTTAGTGTGCTTTCTTATACAGTCCAGGAACATCTGCCTAAGGATGGTATCACCCACAGTGAAGTGGACCCTCCCACATCAATCACCAATCAAGAAAATGCTCCACAGACTTGCCTGCAGGCCAGCGCTGTGATGGCATTTTCTCAACTGAGATTCCCTCTTTCAAAATGACTGCAGCCTGTGTCAATCAGAAATAAAACTAGCTGAGGGAGGGGAAAGAGAGAGAGAGAGAAGAGAGAGAGAGAGAGAGAGAGAGAGAGAGAGAGAGAGAGACAGAGAGACAGAGAGACAGAGAGACAGAGAGACAGAGACAGTCACAGAAAGGCAGGGGTGGCCCTCAGGAACTGGTTAGATACAGACATAAGGGCATAGAACATCTCACTGAGAAAATAAGGAGCTGGAACTGATGCCAATGTTAATACAATACAAACCAGAACAAAATACCCCCATCCTCCAAATCCTATAGCTCTCATCTCAAAAGGAGCAAGAGTTTATTCTGGAACCAAACATGAATGAGCATGGTCCAGGATTCAAAATGCCAGGTTCCAGAAGTAACCACTTTTAAGAGTGCCAGGACAAAGGAAGGTATTAAGTCACACTCGCTGAGGGTTGCAGGACAACCGGGAGATCACTGTCACAGTCCTCAGAGGCTAACTGATGACATTCTTACCCTTTGGGTTGACAGAAGCGCAAGTTTTTTTTTTTTTTTTATGTACATTCCAAAAGGATTTATGTATAGCCATGAAGACATTAGGTTACACACAGAGAGATGAGCTATATATGGCAAGTAAGCAGGTTAAAGATAACTCCAGATAATTGGCTTCTCACCTGTAACATTCCAACTCTCCACAAACCATTTTATCTATAGACTACGTAACTCGGTGTGGCATTTTTCTTCTCCTTTACTGGGAACCTGGGTTCACACCAGTATTAGTGGGGCACTCTGAATCACAAGAACCCACCCCGAGTTGCCATGCCTGTCACTTGCTGTGGATTCTTGGTGGAACCAGTTGCCTACTTGGTTATAGCGCCTAGGCAATAGCGGCTGAGCCTCTCTGGTATGAGGAGACTTCAATCAGGCAGTCCCTGTGCTGAGCCAATAGGAGCAGCTGAAGTGTCCCAGTCCCTTCTGTCTGAATGGTCAGACAGGAGGCGTCAGGGCCAGTCTGGGAAGGCAGATGACCCAGCCTGCCCTCACACAGGATCCCCTCTTCAAGCTTCCAGAGTTACATACTCTCCAGGCTTGGCCTGCCATTGCTGGTGGGAATTCAGTACAGCAGTGGCCACAGGCGCAAGCGAGCCCCAGCCTCCAAACAGCCATTTGGTCACTGCCCCCTCTGCTGCTCGTTTGGAAAAACTGCAACATGATAAGCCTAGGGAAAAACCCAGCTCCATCTGGGCTGCGCTCTCTCTCTCTCTCTCTCTCTCTCTCTCTCTCTCTCTCTCTCTCTCTCTCTCCTTTCTCTCTCCCTCCCCTCCCTCTCCTCCTCTCCCTCTCCTCCCTCCCATTCTGTCTCCCTCTCTGTGTCTCTGTCCCTCTGTCTCTTCTTTCTCTGTCTCCTTTTCTCTCTCTCTGTGTCTCGTGTCTCTGTCTCTTTGTCTCTCTGTCTCCTTTCCCTCTCTGTCTCTGTCTCTCTCTGTCTCTCATTGCGTGTGTACATGCATAATGCTTTTCTTTAATCACCAACTTGACACAACTTAGAATCACCTAGAGAATTTCAGTGAAGAAATTTCCACATTGAGTTGACACTGGGCATGTTTGTGGGGGTTGTTTTAATTAAGTTACTTGATCTGAGAAGACCCAGTGGGTTGTGGGCAGCCGTATTCTCCAGGCAGGTAGCTCAGGCTGCAGAGACCGCTCAGTAGTTAGTAACACTTGCTGCCTTCGCATGAGTCCCAGATTTGGTTCCCAGCATCCACATGGTGACTGACGAATATCCTAAATTCCAGTTCCAGGGGTTTTGGTGCCCTTCTCTGACCTCAGAGGGCACCAGGCACTCACATGTAAGCCAAAAGCTCATGCACGTAAAATACAAGCGTTTTCCCTTGGTTTTTTGTTTGTTTTTCTTTACTTTTTATTTATTCACTTTACATCCTGCTTACTGCCCCCTACTGTTCACCCTTCCCACAATCCTTCCCCAATGCCCCCTCTCCTTATCCTCACAGCATGCCGGGACCCCCTGGATATCCCCCACCCTGACCCTTCAAGTGTCTGTGAAGCTAGGCACATCCTCTTACATTGAGGCCAGACAAGGTGGCTCAGCTTGGCGGGGGAGCTCTCTCAGGCTCTATATCCCCAATGCTATGAGTCACAGCTAAGGACACCCCCACTGTTTCCTGGATGCCTCCCCTATCCAAGGTTTCTATCTCTTCTTGGAGATACCCCTTACCTCCCTCCATCAGTTGCAGATTTCTATTCATTCTCATGGCCATTCTGTCCTCCCCCTGCCCCTCCCCACACTCAACCCTGAACACTCTCACCCTCCTCCTGATCCCTTCTCCCACATACTGGGTGTTATGTAAGCCATAGCAGTGGAACTTTGTGTTCCCCTCCCTATTCCACGGTGAGATTTTATCTGCCTTAATTTTGTGTAAACAGTTGCTGCTCTTGGAGGTTCTTATGTGCACCAGACCTGTAATGTCCAGAAAACACTCTAGCTATTGCTGTCCCCTCTTTCATCATAATCCCTAAATCTTGGGGGGAGGGGTGTGATATATAGATGTCTCACTCAAAACTGATCAGCCTGCAGTCTCTTATTCTGTGCACATAATCAGTTGTGTAAATTTTTATATATTATTATACTAATTCATACACACATATATTACTTAAAATGAAATTATATTCCTTCTCTCACTTTCCCACCTACAACCCCTTCCAGGTATCCTTCCTCCAACCCCTCCATGTCTCCTCTACTGTCCTTTCTTTCAATTGTTACTGTTATATTTATATATAAATATGTGTTTATGCACAGATGTATATCTTGTTGTGTGTATGTGGTTTTATGGCCGGGCACTATGCATTGGACAATAAATAAGGTGGGACCATGCCTGAGAGGTGAGATCATCCTCTGCCAGCATCAATATTTGACTGTAGGTCTTCTAGAAATGGAACCTGTGAAATTTTACCCACTTGCATGTTAGCATGTGTATGATATTGCCATCGTTCTAGTCTTGAGTAAGCAGCCATTTCTAGAAGAGACTGTTTTCACAGTAGAGTTCCTGGTATTCTGGCTTTTACAACCCTTTTTTCTCTCTCTTGAGATGTTCCCTGAGCTGTAGGTTCAGGAGTTGTAATATCTTGTATCTGTTTGCTGGCTTCTCTGTGATCCGTTGGTCTCTGCATTGTATCTAGTTGTGGCTTTCTGCAATGGTCTCCATTTGCTGTAAGTGGAAGATTCTTTGATGAGGAGTGACAGGTATACTTGTCTGTGGATATAAAGATATGATTTAGAATGTAGCTAGGTAGAGCAATAGTATATTATTTTCTAAAGTAGATTCTTAAAAAAAAACCAAATCATTGCACATTAGTGATTGACACAGTGTATAACAGGCAAAGAAGAGCTGGCTGTTGTCACATTATATTTTTCCCAAGCTCATGTGTGGTGGTTAATCTTGGTTGTGGACTTGGTGGCCTCTGGGTGTGTCTGTGAGGGTGTTCCCTAGAAGGCTTACTTGAGGGGGGACACTTTGCCTCAGAGCGAGTAGCAGCCCAGATAGAAGGATGTACGAGGGAACAGCTGTGGTTTTTGCCTGCTTGCTTCTTTTGGTAGCTTCTTTTGCTAGTTTCATTTGCCAATACGACACAACCTGGAATCACCTTGGAAGAGAGTCCGAGTGAGGAACTGCCTAGATCAAGTTGGCCTATGGGCATTCTGTGAAGGATTGTTTGGGTACAAACTAATGGGAGAGGACCCAGCCACTATGGGTGACATCATTCCCTAGGCAGGATAAAGGTAAAGGGGACTGACTGAGAGCAAGTGAGCAGAATGGAGGCATTTGCTTGCTTGCTCTCAATCAACCCTCTTCACTTTTCAAAAAAAATTACTTTCCTTGGATATCTTATGTATTTACATTTCAAATGTTATCCCCTTTCCCCACTCACCCATACTCCTCCCCTCCCCCTGCTTCTATGAGGATGATCCCACTCCCACCCACCCATCTACTCCAACCTCAACGCCCAGGTATTTCCCTACAATGGGAAAACGAGCCTTCACAGCATCAAGGACTTCTCCCCCTATTGATGCCAAACAATGCCATCCTCTGCTACCTATGTGGCTAGAGTCATGGGGTCCCTCCATGTGTACTCAGTGGTTGGTGGTTTAGTCCCTGGGAGCTCGGGTGGGGTTTAGTTGTTGATATTGTTGTTCTTCCTATGGTATTGCAAACACCTTCCTCTTCTTCAGTCTTTTCTCTAACTCCTCCACTGTAGTCCCCAAGCTCAGTCCAATGGTTAGCTGCAAGCATCTGCGTCTGTATCAGTAGGGCTCTGGCAGAGCCTCTCAGGAGACATCTATATCAGGCTTGTGTCAGCAAGCACTTCTTGGCACCAGCAATAGTGACTGGGTTTGGTGGCCGCATATGGGATGGATCCCCAGATGGGGAAGTCTCTGGATGACCTTTTCTTCAGTCTCTGTTCCACTCTTTGCCCTGGTATTTCCTCCCATGAGTATTTTGATCTCCTTTCTAAAAGGAGTGAAAGATCCACATTTTCTTCCTTCTTATTGAGCTTCATATTATTTGTGAAATTTTCTTAAGTATTTCAAGCTTTTGGGCTAATATCCACTTATCAGTGAGTGCATACCTTGTGTGTTCTTTTGTGATAGGGTTACTTCACACTCAGGATGATATTTTCTAGTTCCATTCATTTGCCTAAGAATTTCATGTAGCCATTGTTTTTTTAATTGGATATTTTCAAATTTATATTTCAAATGTTATCCTCTTTCCCTGGTCTCCCGTCCATAAACCCCCTATCCCTCCCCTCCCCATTCTTCTATGAGGGTGTTCCCCCACCCAACCACCCACCCCTTCTTGCCTCCCCGCCTGACCTTCTTCTACACTGGAGGATCCAGTCTTGGCAGGACCAAGGGCTTCTCCTCATTGTTGCCCAACATGGCCATCCTCTGCTACACATGCACCTGGTCAGCCTATCCATATGTACTCTTTGGATGGTGGTTTAGTCCCTGGGAGCTCTGGTTGGTTGATATTGTTGTTTTTATGGGGTTTCAAACCCCTTCAGCTCCTTCAATCCTTTCTCTAACTCATCCAAGGGGGACCCCATTCTCAGATCAAAAATGCTGCAAGCATTTGCCTCTGTATTTGTCATGCTCTGGCAGAGACTCTCAGGAGACAGCTATATTAGGCTCTTGTCAGCATGGACTTCTTGGCATCAGCAATATTGTCCGGGTTTGGAGAAGGTACCATGATGTGCTGAAAAGAAGGTTTAGTCTTTTGTTTTTAGGATGAAATATTCTATAGATATCTGTTAAATCAATTTGGTTCATACTTTAGTTAGTTTCACTGAGTCTCTATTTAGTTTCTGTTTCTATGATCTGTCCATTGGTGAGAGTGGAGTGTTGAAGTCCCCCTCTATTATTGTGTGAGGTGCAATGTGTACTTTGAGTTTTAGTAAAGTTTCCTTTAGGAATGTGGGTGCCCTTGCATTTGGAGCATAGATATTCAGAATTGAGTGTTCATCTTGGTGGATTTTTTCCTTTGATGAGTATGAAGTGTCCTTCCTTATCTTTTTTTGATAACTTTTGGATGAAAGTCAATTTTAATCAATATTAGAATGGCTACTCCAACTTATTTCTTGGGACCATTTGCTTTGAAAATGTTTGTCAGCCTTTTACTCTGAGGTAGTGTCTGTCTTTGTCTGAGGTATGTTTCCTGTGTGCAGCAAAACGGTGGGTCCTGTTTATGTATCCGGTCTGTTAGTATATGCCTTTTTATTGGGGAATTGAGTCCATTGATGTTAAGAGATATTAAGAATATTGTTTCTTGTTATTTTTGTTGTTAGAGGTGGAATTATGTATGTGTTTAAGTTTGTTGCAAGGAGATTACTTTCTTGCTTTTTGTAGGGTGTAGTTCCCCTCCTTGTGTTGGAGGTTTCCATCTATTATCCTTTGTAAGGCTAGATTTGTGGAAAGATCTTGTGTAAATTTGGTTTTGTCACAGAATATCTTGTTTTTTCCATCTCTTGTAATTGAGAGTTTTGCAGGATATAGTATCCTGGGTTGGCATTTGTGTTGTCTTAGGGTCTGTATGACATCTGTCCATATTCTTGCTTTCACAGTGTCTGTTGAGAAGCCTGGTGTAGTTATGATAAATCTGCCTTTATGTGTTACTTGATCTTTTGCCCTTACTGCTTTTAATATTCTTTCTTTGTTTTGTGTATTTGGTGTTTTGATTAATATGTGAACAGAGGAAATGTTTTCTCATCCAATCTGTTTGGAATTTTGTAGACTTCTCGTATTTTTATGTGCATCTCTTTCTTTAAGTTAGGGAAGTTTTCTTTTATAATTTTGTTGAAGATATTTACTGGCCCTTTAAGTCGGGAATTGTTGTTCTCTTCTATACTTATTATCCTTAGGTTTGGTCTTCTCACTGTATCCTGAATTTCCTGGATGATTTGGGTTAGGAGCTTTTTGCTTCTTGCATTGTCTTTGACCATCATATCATTGTTTTCTATGGTACCTTTTACACCAGAGATTCTCTCTTCTATCTCTTGTATCCTGTTGGTGATGCTTGCATCTATGATTCCTGATCTCTTTCCTAGGTTTTCTATTTCCAGGGTTGTCTCCTTTTGTAATTTCTTTATTGTTTATATTTTTAGATCATGGATGGTTTTGTTCAATTCCTTTGTGTGTTTCATTGTGTTTTCCTGTAACTCTTTAAGGGATTTTTGTGTTTCCACTTCAAAGGCTTCTACTTGTTTATCTGTGTTGTCCTGTATTTCTTTAAGGGAGTTGTTTATGTCTTTCTTAAAGTCCTCTATCATCATCATGAGATGTGATTTTAAATCCAAATCTTGCTTTTCAGATGTGTTCAGATATCCAGTATTTACTGTGGATATTACCACTGGGTTCTGATGATGCCAAGTAGTCTTGGTTTCTGTTGCTTAAGTTCTTGTGCTTGCCTCTCATCATCTGGTTACCTCTGATGTTAGTTGGTCTTGCTGTTTCTGACTGGAGCTTGCCTCTCCTGTGGGCCTGTGAGCCTGTGCCCCTGTGATCTTAGGAGTGAGAGTGGTCCTGGGAAACCAGCTCTCTATGGGTAGGTTTTGGGACCAAGGGCAGTGGGACCACCCCAGCTCTAGGCACAGATGGATACTGGAAAGATCCTCTCCTAGGCTGCCCTTTGGCTCCCAAGTCCTGCAAACTCCTGGTTTTTCTCTCCTTGGACAGTCAGTGGAGAGAAAGCGGGTCCTACCCATGGACTTAAGGAGGCAGAGCACTTCTGGCAGACCACCTCTCTCCAGGCAGGTTTCGGATCTGAGGGCTATGGGAAAGCCCCAGCTTTGGGTGCAGATGGAGACCAGAAGAAAACCCTGTCACTTTTATTCTGCCTAAGGAGTGTTATGAATATGATGTGACCCGCTGTCTCAAGCATCTGCCATGATGATTTTTCTACAGTTATAGACTCTAACCTGGAACTGTAAGCCAAATGAACCCTTTCTCCCAAAGCTGATTTTGGACAGGGTATTTTATTGTAATAATATAAATGTAACTAGGACACTACCTTTGCTTCTGCTGGTGAATACACCCATGTTTTTTGATGCTACTGTTACTGACGTCCTTCACTGATATCAGAACTCATTTATTTAGCCTTCCCACATAAACCACAGCCCTTCAGAAATCCACCAGATTGGAACATCTGAGGTACCCAATCTCATGGACTAGATTCTCTTCCTCCTTTGGGGCATGGACTGCAATTATAGGACTGCCCAGCTCATATAGTGTCAACCAATAAATAAACCTTATTTGTAATATCTATTCATCCTATCATTTCAACTAAAGGTGATGGCATGACTGTGTGTTGAGTTGTTTTGTTATTGTTGTTTTTCACTGTTCAGGTGAGGAATGGTTGGAGAGAGGCAGCCTACTAATACCCTCTCATCACAGGGTACAAGACAATTTGATGGTTGCCATGATATACATATCAAAGACACAAAAAACAATTAGAGCATTTTCCTCATAATGCCTCCCCCTTATATCACCGTCTGAATAAAAATTAAATGCAAATAAGAATTTCAGAGGTGGCCTGTGCCCAGAGCTGACCTAGTCCCACAGTTCACTGTACCCATATCCTGTGGGGGAGAGAGCTGGACTCTCAGAAGTGGAGACAATCCTGAGAGCACAGGGGAGGCCACCATTTATACTTGAGTTCTTGGCTTAAGAGGAACTTGCCTGGAGCCCTCTAAACACAGGAACCTAGGAGCAGTCAGAGACAGGATCCCTCTGGTTTCTGCCTGCACCCAGAGATGAAAGCCAGTCTCCCGGAGTGCTGACACACCTGAGAGCAGAGGTAAGACCAATACCTCTGCTCCAAGGGACCCTCCTGTAGTCCTCAGGACACAGGAACCAAGTATCAGTCTGGAACAGGATCCTTCTGGTTTCTACCTGCACCTGGAGCTGAACGGTCCCATAGCTTGCTGTTCCTATATCCTATGGGGGAGAGAGCTGGACTCTCAGAAGTGCAGACAATCCTGAAAGCTCAGGGGAGACCACTACTACTTCTCACATTCATGTCTCAAGAGGAACATACCTAGAGTCCTCTGGACACAGGAACATAGGAGCAGCCAGGGACAGGATCATTCCAGTTTCCACTTACCCCTGTAGCTGAAAGGCAGTCTCCAGGATCTCTGACACACCTGAGAGCAGAGGTAAGACCAACATTTCTGCTCTGAGGGACCTGCCTGGAGCCCTCAGGATACAGGAACTGAGGAGCATTCTGGGACAGGGTCCTTCTGGTTTCCACCTGTGCTTGAGCTGATACTGTGCCACAGCTCTCTGTACCCAGATCCCCCTTGGAGAAAGCCAGTCTCCAGGAGTGCTGACACACAGGCTTACAGGAGGGTCAAGCCACTGTCAGAGACAGCAAGACAAGCTAACACCAGAGACAACCAGATGGTGAGAGGCAAGCTCAGGAGCCTAAGCAACAGAAACCAAGACTGCTGATGTCTTCAGAACATAGTTCTCCCACCAAAGCAAATACTGAATATCCCAAAACACAGGAAAAGAAAGATTTGGATTTAAAATCACATCTCATGATGATGATAGAGGACTTTATGAAAGACATAAATAACTCCCTTAAAGAAATACAAGACAACACAGGTTTAAAGAAAGTAGAAGCCCTTAAAGAGGAAACACAAAAATCCCTTAATTACAGGAAAACACAATCAAACAGGTGAAAGAATTGAACAAAACCATACAGGATTCAAAAATAGAAGTAGAAGCAATAAAGAATTCACAAAGAGAGACAAACCTGGAACCAGTGAACCTAGGGAAGAGATCAGGAGTCATAGATGCAAGCATCACCAACAGAATACAAGAGATAGAAGACAAAAACTCAGGTATAGAAGTTAACATAGAAAACATTGGCACAATAGTCAAAGACAGTGCAAGAAGCAAAAAGCTTTTAACCTAAATCTTCCAGGAAATCCAGGACACAATGAGAAGACCAAACCTAAGGATAATAAGTACAGAAGAGAATGAAGATTCCCAACTAAAAGGGCCAGTACAACAAAATTATAAAAGAAAACTTCCCTAACCTAAAGAAAGAGATGCCCATAAACATACAAGAAACTTACAGAACTCCAAATAGATTGTACCAGAAAAGAAATTCCTCCTGTCACATGACAGTCAAGACACCAAATGCACAAATCAAGAAGAGAATTTTAAAAGCAGTAAGTGCAAAAGATCAAGGAACAGATAAAGGCAGACCTATCAGAATTACACCAGACTGTCAACAGTGACTATGAAAGCAAAAATATCCTGGGCAGATGTAATACAGACAATAAGAGAACACAAATGCCGGGGTTGGGAATAGCTCAGTGGTAGAGGCTTGCCTAAGCGCAAGGCCCTGGGTTTGGTCCCCAGCTGAAAAAAAAAGAGAGAGAGAGAGAGAGAGAGAGAGAGAGAGAGAGAGAGAGAGAGAGAGAACACAAATGCCAACCCAGGCGACAATAACCAGCAAAACACTCCATTAACATAGATGGAGAAACCAAGACATTCCATGACAAAACCAAATTTACACAAGATCTTTCCACAAATCCAGCCCTACAAAGGATAATAGATGGAAAACTTCAACATAAGGAGGGAAACTATACCCTACAAAATCAAGAAAGTAATCTCCTTGCAATGAAACCAAAAGAAGAGAGCCACATAAACATAATTCCACTTCTAACAACAACAACAAAAAACCCAGGAAACAACAATCACTATTCCTTAATATCTTGTAACATCAATGGACTTAATTCCCAAATGAAAAGACATAGATCAACAGACTGGATATGTATAGAGGACCCCATATTTTGCTGCACACAGGAAACACACCTCAGACAAAGATAGACACTACCTCAGAGTAAAAGGCTGACAAACAATTTTCCAAGCAAAAAATCCTAAGAAACAAGCTGGAGTAGCTATTCTAATATCAAATAAAATTGACTTTCATGTAAAAGTTATCAGAAAAGATAAGGAAGGACATTTCATATTCATCAAAGGAAAATACACCAAGTTGTACTCCCAATTCTGAATATCTATGCTCTAAATGCCAGGGCATCTACATTCATAGAAGAAACCTTAAAGCTCAATGCATACATTCCAGTTCACACAATTATAGTGGGAGACTTCAACACCCCTCTCTCAGCAATGGACAGATCATAGAAACAGAAACTAAACACAGAAACAGAGAAAGTAACAAAAGTTAAGAACCAAAAAGATTTAACAGATATTTTTAGAACATTTTACCCTAAAACAAAGAATATACCTTCTTCTCAGTACCTCATGGTACCTTCTCCAAAATTGACCTTATAATGTGTCACAAAATATGCATCAACAAATACAAGAAGATTGCAATAGTCCTATGCATCCTATCAGATCACCACAGAATAAGGCTGGTTTTCAATAACAACAAAAATGACAGAAAGTCCACATACACATATAAGTTGAAAACATGCTACTCAATGATAACTGGGTCAAGGAAGAAATAAAGTAAGAAATGAAAGACATTTTAGAATTTAATGAAAATGAAGGAACAACGTACCCAAACTTATGGGACACGATGGAAGCAGTGCTAAGAGGAAAACTCATAGCTCTGAGTGCCTCCAAAAGAACCCAGAGGGAGCATACACGAACAGCTTGACAGCACACCAGAAAGGTCTAGAACGAAAAAGCAAATACACCCATTAAGAGTGGAAGGCAGGAAATAATCAAACTCAGGGCTGAAATCAACTAAGTAGAAACAAAGAGAACTATATAAAGAGTCAACAAAAGTAACAGCTGTTTTTTTTGAGAAAATCAACAAGGTAGATAAACTCTTAGCTAGACTAACCAGAGAGCACACAGAGAGAATCCAAATTAATAAAATCTGAAATAAAAGGGAGACATAACAACAGAATCTGATGAAAGTAAAAAAAAATATCAGATCCCACTACAAAAGCCTATATTCAACAAAAGTGGAAAATCTGGAGGAAAGACAATTTTCTAGACAGATACCAGGTACTAAAGTTAAAACAGGATCAGATAAACTACCTAAACAGTCCCATAACTGTTCTAAAGAAATAGAAGCAGTCATTAAAAGAATCCCCCCCCCAAAGCCTAGAACCAGATGGGTTTAGTGGAGAATTCGATCAGACCTTCAAAGAAGACCTCATATCAATACTATTCCACAAAATAGAAACTGGCACAATAGTCAAAGACAGTGCAAGAAGCAAAAAGCTTTTAACCTAAATCATCCAGGAAATCCAGGACACAATGAGAAGGCCAAACCTAAGGTCTAACTATTCCACAAAATTCTAGAAATAGAAGGAACACTACCCAATTCCTTTTATGGAGCCACAATTATGCTTATACACACACCAAAGACCCAACAAAGAAAGACAATGTCAGACCAATTTCCCTTATGAATATAGACACAACAATACTCAATAAAATTCTTGCAAACCAAATACAAGAACACATCAAAATAATCAATCATCATGATCAAGTAGGCTTCATTTCAGGGATTCAGGGATAGTTCAATATATGGAAATCCATAAACGTAATCCACTATAGAAGCAAACTCAATGAAAAAAATCACATGACCCTTTCATTAGATGCTGAGAAAGCATTTGACAAACTCAAGACCCCTTCGTGATAAAGGTATTAGAAAGATCAGGAATTCAAGGGCCATAACTAAACATAGTAAAAGCCATATACTGCAAACCAACAGCCAACATTAAACTAAATGGAGAGAAACTTGAAGCAATCCCACTAAAATTAGGGACTAGACAAGGCTGCTCATTCTCTCCCTACCCATTCAATATAGTATTTGAAGAACTAGCCAGAGCAATCAGACAACAAAAGTAGGTCAAAGGGATACAAATTGGAAAGGAAGAAGTCAAATAACATTATTTGCAGATGATATGACAGTATATTTAAGTGATTCCCAAAAAATTCCACCAGAGAACTCCTAAGCCTGATAAACAACTTCAGCAAGGTGACTGGGTATAAAATTAACTTAAATCAGTAGCATTCTTCTACTCAAAGGATAAACAGGCTGAGAAAGAAATTAGGGACATGACACCCTACACAATAGTCACAAATAACATAAAATACCTCGGTGTGGCTCTAACCAAACAAGTGAAAGATCTGTATGACAAGAACTTCATGTCTCTGAAGAAAGTAATTGAAGATTTCAGAAGATGGAAAGACCTCCCATGCTCATGGGTTGGCAGGATTAATATAGTAAAAATGGCTGTTTTTCTAAAAGCAGTCTAGAGATTCAATGCAATCCCCATCAAAATTCCAACTCAATTCTTCATAGACTTAGAAAGAGCAATTTGCAAATTCATTTGGAATAACAAAAAACCCAGGATTGGGAAAACTATCCTCAACGATAAAAGAATTTCTGGGAGAATCACCATCCCTGACTTGAAGCAGTAATACAGAGCAATAGTGATAAAAATTGTATGGAATTGGTACAGAGACAGGCAAATAGATCAATGGAATAGAATTGAAGACCCAGAAATGAACCCACACACCTATGGTCACTTGTTCTTTGACAAAAGAGCTAAATCCATTCAGTGGAAAAAAGCTAGCATTTTTAACAAATGATACTGGTTCAACTGGAGGTCAGCATGTAGAAGAATGCAAATTGACCAATTCTTATCACCCTGTACAAAGCTTAAGTCCAAGTGGATTAAGAACCTCTACATAAAACCAGATACACTCAAACTAATAGAAGAAAGAGTGGGGAAGAGCCTCGATCACATGGGCACTGAGGAAAATTTCCTGAACAAAACACCAATGGCTTATGCTCTAAGATCAAGGATCAACAAATGGGACCTCTTAAAACTGCAAAGCTTCTGTAAGGCAAAGGACACTGTCATTAGGACAAAATGCCATCCAACAGATTGGCAAAAAAATTCTTTACCTACCCTACATCTGATAGAGGGCTAATATTCAATATATATAAGGAACTCAAGAAGTTAGACTCCAAAGAGCCAAATAACCCTATTAAAAACAGGGTACAGAGCTAAAGAAAGAGTTCTCAGCTGAGGAATATTGAAAGGCTGAGAAGTACCTAAAGAAATGTTCAACATCCTTAGTCATCAGGTAAATGCAAATCAAAACAATCCTTTCTACCTCACACCAGTTAGAATGGCTAAGATAAAAAACTCAGATAACAATAGATGCTGGTGAGGATGTGGGGAAAGAGGAACACTCCCCCATTGCTGGTGGGGTTGCAGACTGGTACAACCGTTCTGCAAATCAGTCTGGAGGTTCCTCAGAAAATTGGACATTGCACTACCTGAGGTATACCCCTCCTGGGCATATACCCAAAGGATGCTCCAACATGCAACAAAGACACGTGCTCCACTATGTTCATAGCTGCCTTATTTATAATAGCCAGAAACTGGAAAGAGCCCAGATGCCCTTCAACAGAGGAATGGATTAAAAAAAAATGTGGTAATCTACACAATGGAGTACTACTCAGCTATCAAAAACAATGACTTCATGAAATTCATAGGCAAATGGATGGAACTAGAAAACACCATAATAAGTGAGATAACCCAAACACATACAAAAACCACACACATGGTACACACTTACTGATAAGTGTATATAAGCCCAATAGCTTGAATTACCCAAGATACAATCCACAGACCCCATGAAGCTCAAGAAGAAGCACGATCAAAGTACAGATGCTTCAGGCCTTCTTAAGAGAGGAAACAAAGTATTTATAGGAGGGGATATGGAGACAAAGTTTGGAGCAGAGTGTGAAGGACAATACTGATGAAGCCAAGATGTGCATGCTGACAGGAGCCTGATATGACTGTCTTCTGAGAGGCTCAGCCAGAATGTGACAAATATAGAGGCGAATGCTAGCAGCACACCATTGAACTGAGAACAGGGTCCCAGTTGGAGGACTTAGAGAAAGGATTGAAGGAGCTGATGGGGCTTGCAACCCAATAAGAACAACAGTACTAACCATCCAGAGCTCTCTGGGATTAAACCATTCCCCAAAGAGTACACATGGACAGTCCCATGACTCCAGCTGCATATGTAGCAGAGGATGGCCTTGTTGGACACCAGTGGGAAAAGAAGCCCTTGGTCCTGCCAAGGTTGGAGCCCCTAGAGTAGGTGAATGTCAGGGCATGGAGGCGGTAAGGGTTGGGGAGGGCAAACACCCTTATAGAAGAAGGGAAGGGGGATCAGATAGGGGGTTTACGGTTGGGAAACTGGGAAAAGAAACACCCGTTGAAATGTAAATTAAAAATATCCAATAAAAAAGGAAGGATGTGTCTAGTCCCAGTGACCTGATGCACAAGGGATGGATAATATCAAAGAGGCTACCCCTTTTCAGAGGAAAAGGGGGGATGGGGGAAGGGGTTATGTGTGGAAGGTACTGGAAGGACAGGGAGTCATGATCAGGATGTAAAGTGAGTAAATAAATGAATTAATTAAAATAGAGTAAAATAGTAATAAATTCAGTAAAATCACACTCCCTTTTGAAAAAAAAAACCTGCTACAGCAGAAAGGCAGGGCTTTGTGTGGTGGCAGGAATCTGAGAGCACTCTCGATGGCAAACAGGAAGCAGAGAAATTTGGTCAACTGGGGACTAAGTGTTCAAATACCTGAGACTGTGGGGAAAATTTATCATTCAAACTACTACATATGGGTTTTCTGCAACTGAATCTATTAATTTTCTGGATTACAATCCATTACTGTTGAGAAGTCAATGACCATGAGCTTTCCACCCGCACCTAAGTTCTCTGAAACAACGACTCTGAGATTCGATTATTATGAGTAAATGCCTAGGTCAAAAGGGAGGACTTCTTTCCCAACTAGCTCATAACTCAATTATCCCATTTATTCTATTCTAAGTGCTGCCCTGTCGGGGTTACCTCTTCTTAGATTCATGCAACTGTCTCCACCATCATTCAGGGTGAATGTCTTCCTATGCCTGTCTCTCTACCAGAATCTTCCCCACCCCATGTCTCACCTTCTAATCCCACCTAGTCTCACTGGGTTTTAAATTGACAGGTGAATGCTTCTACACATTGCACAAAGGTTTCCCTCTATATTTCCCCCCTTTAGTCCAATTAAAGGCTCTTTCTCTTATAATAATAAATTATATACAATAATAACAATTATGAAGGTAAGATTTACATTCACAATGTCCAGTCCATATGTATCTGGCAACCTTGGAGAAAGAATTTTATTATATATCCTATTTTGGTGAGTTCTGAGTTCTGTAGTTATTCTCTATCATAGCTTGCATTGCCAATATAAAACATCTTAGACTTAAGAACATTTTTTAAATCCTAAACAATCTAAATTTAATTGTGCGACTATAACTATCTAGTCTTCAACACCATTGGAGTCATGAGAAGGAATAGATATTACCCTACCACGTAGGTAGTACAGAGCAAGTAGCTTCTACAACTATAGAAATGACAGAGAACGCTGGGTGCTTAGACAGTTCTCTTAAATTCCTTTATAATGTTGAGGCATCCATCTTTAGCCATATGGTGGCCTAGAATATCTGACAGACTCTTTTTGTGAAGCAGGAAACATGAAGGCCTGTTTACCTTGTCTTGGCAAAGCTCAGCAATTGATGTCCCTGCATCTTGTTTGTCCACTTTACACAGCATACTGTCAGAAGTAGAAGCAGGGCAGTTTCTTGCCCAGTAGCTAGCTTGCTACATATGAAGCAAACTCCATATGGGAGTTTTTAGATGCTCATCATCTTCCTTGAAGAAGAATGGGAGTGCTGCCAGGAGCAGACTTGTCTCATTGTCAAAAGGCCTTTTATAGTAAAACATCTTTAAATACCATAATCTGTAGATCTGAGGTGTTTGAAGACCATCTCCTTATCTACAGTATATCTAAACAGGTAAATGTTGCTAATGTAAATGTTTCTAACTATTTACTATCTGTTATATCTTGCAAATATATTTTTGTAATAAATAGACTAGTATCTAACATAACCATAAATTTGATTGATTAACTATTAACTTGTATTTCTTAGTTACCCTAAACATTTTGTAATAGCAGTTTTAAAAGGACTAGAACTTAACATTTCATTTTAAAGACTTACATAGGAGAGCTCCATTTTAGTAGTTTGCTAACTTGGATCTGTACTCGACAGCTCTGCCTGACTCCCAGGAGGACTGCTCCAAACTGGTGAGATACACATGTCCCAATTCTCTGCCTGCTGGGTCCTGAGCAAGCCCAGAAGACATGAGGTCTTCCACATCTTTTCTGTGCTCACTCTTCTGGCCCAATCCTTACCTATAATCATGGATCTGCACTCCACTCTCCAGCCCATTGTTCTGCCTGCCTCCCAAAATGCTTGCTCCCATCAGGGACAATCAGGTGAGACGACAATGCACCAATTCCTTATCTGGTGGACCCCCAGCAAGGCTTGGAGCCCTGAGATCTGCCATGTCCTTCCTGATCTCCATCTTTTAGTCAACACATCTACCTGCAGTTGAGGATCTGCACTCTACTCCCTGGGCTACAGCTCTGCCTGCCTCTTTGGAGGTCAGCTGTTACCCAGAACAACCAGTCTCAGAGGTCTGTTATTCACAGGGATTCCAAGGCCAGGCAACACCAGGTGGCTAAAGGCTTCAAAAAGTCAGTGCAATATGGCACCATCAGAACAAAACTCTCCTACTGCAACAAGCCATAGGTATCCTAGCCCATTTAACAAGCAAGACTTTAACCTTAAACCCGACCTTATGAAGACGATAGAGGCCTTTAAAGAAGAAATAAACAAGTCCCAAAAGAAATAAAAAAATTACAATCAAACATGTGAAGGAAATGAATTAAACTAACTAAGACCTGAAAATGGAAATAGAAGCAGTAAAAATTAAAAAAAAGAAACACAAACAGAGGTAACCATGGAGATGGAAAATGTAGGAAAGAGAACAGAAATTACAGATACAAACATCATCAACAGAAAACAAGAGACAGAAGAGAGAATCTGAGGTGTAGAAAATACAATAGAATAAATTGATATGTTTGTCACAGAAAATGCCAAATGTAAAAAGTTTCTAATACAAAACAGTCCGGAAATTTAGGACACTATAGAATGACCAAACCTAAAAACAATATAAATAGAAGGAGAAAAAAATTCCCAGCTCAAAGGTCCAGAATGTATTTTTAACAAAATCATACAAGAAAAGTTCCCTAACCTCAAGAAAGAGAGGAGATGGCTATAAACATATAAGATGCTTACAAACCAAATAGATTGGATCAGAAAAGAAAATTGTCTTGCCACATAATAATAAAACACTAAATGTACAGAACAAAGAACAATTATTGGTCCTTTTTATCTCTCAACATCAACGGACTCAATTCATCAATAAAATCACCCAAGCTAACAGCATGGGCATATGAACAGGATCTATCATTCTCCTGCATACAAGAAACACCTCAACAACATAGATAGAGACTACCTCACAGTAACAGGCAGGAAAAAGGTTTTCCAAGCAAATAGTCCCAAGAAACAAGCTGGAGTAGCCATTCTAATATCTTATAAAATAGACTTTCAACCAAAATTAATCAAAAGAGATGGGGAAGAAAATGTCACACTCATTCATCAAAAGAAGAATCCATGAAGATGATGTTTCGATTCTGAACATCTATGCCTAAAATGCAAGGGCACCTACATTCATAGTAAAGAAACATTACTAATGCTTAAATCATATACCAAATTCCACATACCACTGTCACCAGTAGACAAGTCAACAAAACAGAATCTAAACTGAGAAATAAGGAAACTAACAAGATTGGGGATGTTTTTAAGGATCAATCCAAGAGACCATAGCTGAGATGTCTAGTAGTTGGATTATGGAACCTGGAGAGGTGACCTCCTGTAGCCTGGTATGAGATAAGGTTACCAACCCAACCACAAAACTTTTGACCCCAAATTTTGTCCTGTCTAAAAGAAATGCAGGGGCAGGCATGGAACAAGTACTGAGGGAATTGTCCAGCCAACAGCCAGCCAAACTTGGGTCCCATCCATGGGCAAGCACCAGTCCTTCCTACTGTTGATGATGCTGTTTGATAGCAGACAGTAGACTAGCATGGCTGTCCTCTGAGAGGTTACTCCAAGCAGCTGACTTAAGCAGATACTGAGACCCACACACAGACATATGGTGGATCATTGGGACTCTTGTAGAGGAGTTGTAGGAAGGATTAAGGGACACGTAGGGGATAGGAACTCCACAGAAACTACATTTAAACAAGGTCTTTCCACAAATCCAGCCCTCCAAAGGATAATATATGGAAAACTCCAGCACAAGGAGGGAAACTGCACCCTAGAAAAATCAAGAAATTAATCTTTCACAATTCCAAAAGAAGATAACCACACAAACATAATTCCACCTCTAACAACAAAAATAACTGGAAACAACAACCACTATTCCTTAATATCTCTTATTATAAATGGACTTAATTCCCCAATAAAAAGACATAGACTAAGAGACTGGAAAAATAAACAGGACCCACCAGTCACTTGAGAACATCTGAACAAGAGAGAAACCGTTGGATGGTATTGGAAACCCATCTAAGTACCTGCAGATAGTGTATTTACAGATCTTGGAGAAAAGACTAGATCCAAAACTTTAGTAAACCATCATAATCCCTAACTACATTCTAAATGTTTGCTCTTGTATCCTTAAATACGTGTATTTCTCACTGCATATCAAGAAAACTTCTCAGTGCAAAAGACAGAGACCATTACAGAAAACAAACTAGTCAAAATGCAGAGTTATGAAAGCCAGTTCTAGATACATTTACAACACAACTCCCTCACCCAATGCTCAAGGAACACTACAGAAGTTAAGTAGAAACTGCAGGGTTCTTAGGAAAGTCAGTTGTGTGGGAAGATGTTTTGCTGGTGCAAACACATGAAGGAATGTTTTCTTGAAGTGGACCCAGGTGAAAGACTAAGGCAGACTTGTGAAGGAATGTTTAGTAGGCACAAGAGAAAGAATGTTCTGCTAAAGCAAGAACACGAAAGGACACGTGAGGAAGGGTTCTTTGCTAACCACACTATGTATTGTTCTGCCTTACATTCCATAGTTGGACTGCATTTGTCAGGAATCCATGGAGAGAAACATACTAAAAATCTTCTGGTGGTATGAAGTAGTTTCTTGCCATTTCTGTGGACTTGGGATGATTGGCAGAGTGCTGTGAGCTGAGACAGCCACCATATGTCTGTGTGAGCTGAGGCGCGACCCATGGAGGACATGCGATAATTGGAGGGTATTAATAGGACTCAATGGACAGTGAGGGAGGTTAAGCTAGGCTTGCTTATAGAGCTAACGGTGCAATGCTTCTGTGTCTTATGTCTTCACTGGTCTTCGTTGATATTTGCTTTCGTTGATATGTGCTCAGAGAGGCACAGCTGAGAACTTCTCCTGGCATCCAGGTCCCTCCTGCTGACTTGTGCCAAGGCTGAGGCCTGGCTGTCTCTGCTAGGTAGTGCCACTGCTGCTGATTCGCATTTGCTATCCACACTCTTCCAAACTGGACATGAAGTGTTTGTCAGTGAATCGAGCTGACGCCACTGACCTGTGAACTGAACTGCGGATTTCCAGACAACACAGGTAGGAGTTGATCCAAAGAATTTTTTTAAACAGGTTCACTTCTCCTGTATCCTTTCTTTCCCACTACCTCTGGTGGGTGGTGGGCTACAAAGGATGTTAAAGCAATTAAAAATAATCATTAAAAATAGGTTTTGAAAAAATTAAACTTACATGAAAGAGGGGGCAAAAATATTGTAAGACACCACAGGAACAGGGAGTTTGCTCTGAGGTTGTGTCTCCTAATGATGTCAGAAGTTACACGCAAAAAGTCTCATCAGCATGACAGACTAAAAATAAGCTGAACAAGTACAATAACAACAGACATGACAAAGTAGATGAGAGAAAGACCATGAGATTGTAACCTTGAGTAAAGAACTATAGGTAACAAATGAATACTGAGAGCAGAAGTAGTCCCTCCTCGCCCCTGTGAAGAGCTCATCAGTTGGTTATCCAATACAAAATAGTCAGCCTTGAAGTCATACCTGAAACCATTATGCAGATTGAGCAGATTATATTAATATTTTAGGAATATATATGCCATGTATTTTTCTCCATTTTTATTAAATTGGGTATTTCTTATTTACATTTCAATTGTTATTACATTTCCCGGTTTCCAGGCCAACATCCCGCTAACACCTCTCCCTCCCCTTCTATATGGGTGTTCCCCTCCCCATAATCCTCCCATTACCGACCTCCCCCCAACAATCACGTTCACTGGGGGTCCAGCCTTGGCAGGACCAAGGGCTTCCCCTTCATAGGTAGACTATTCATTGCTACCTATGCAGTTGGAGTCCAGGGTCAGTCCGTGTATAGTCTTTGGGTAGTGGCTTAGTCTCTGGAAGCTCTGGTTGTTTGGCATTGTTGTTCAGTTAGGGTCTCAAGCTCCTTCAAGCTCTTTCAGTTCTTTCTCTGATTCCTTCAACGGATATCCAGTTCTCAGTTCAAATTTTGCTGCTGGCATTCGCCATGTATTTGCTATATTCTGGCTGTGTCCAGGAGAGATCTACATCCGGTTCTGTCAGCCTGCACTTCTTTTGCTTCATCCATCTTATCTAGTTTGGTGGCTGTATATGTATAGGCCACATGTGGGGCAGGCTCTGAATGGGTGTTCTTTCTGGCTCTGTTCTAAACTTTGCATCCCTATTCCCTCCCAAGGGTATTCTTGTTCCCCTTTTAAAGGAGTGAAGCATTCGCATTTTGGTCATCCTTCTTGAGTTTCATGTGTTCTGTGCATCTAGGGTAATTCAAGCATTAGGGCTAATATGCACTTATCAATGAGTGCATTGGTAACATGTGTGTTTTTCTGTGATCGGGGTACCTCACTCAGGATGATATTTTCCAGTTCCATCCATTTGCCTATGAATTTCATAAAGTCATTGTTTTTGATAGCTGAGTAGTATTCCATTGTATAGATGTACCACATTTTACTGTATCCATTCCTCTGTTGAAGGGCATCTGGGTTCTTTCCAGTTTCTGACTATTATAGATAAGGCGGCTATGAACATAGTGGAGCATGTGTCTTTGTTACATGTTGGAGCATCTTTTGGGTATATGCCCAAGAAAGGTATAGCTGGGTCCCCAGGTAGTTCAATGTCCAATTTTCTGAGGAACCTCCAGACTGATTTCCAGAGTGGTTGTACCAGTCTGCAATCCCACCAACAATGGAGGAGTGTTCTTCTTTCTCCACATCCTCGCCAGCATTTGCTGTCACCTAAGTTTTTGATCTTAGCCATTCTCACTGGTGTGAGGTGAAATCTCAGGGTTGTTTTGATTTGCATTTTCCTTATGACTAAAGATGTTGAACATTTCTTTAGGTGTTTCTCAGCCACATGACATTCCTCAGCTGTGAATTCTTTGTTTAGCTCTGAACCCCATTTTTTAATTGGGTTATTTGTCTCCCTGCAGTCTAACTTCTTGAGTTCTTTGTATATTTTGGATATAAGCCCTCTATCTGTTGTAGGATTGGTAAAGATCTTTTCCCAATCTGTTGGTTGCTGTTTTGTCCTAACAACAGTGTCCTTTTGCCTTACAGAAGCTTTGTAGTTTTAATGAGATCCCATTTGTTTCCATTCTTGATCTTAGAGCATAAGCCATTGGTGATTTGTTCAGGAAATTTTTTCCAGTGCCCATGTGTTCCAGATGCTTCCCTAGTTTTTCTTCTATTAGTTTGCGTGTGTCTGGTTTGATGTGGAGGTCCTTGATCCACTTGGAATTAAGCTTTGTACAGGGTGATAAGCATTGATCAATCTGCATTCTTCTACATGTTGACCTCCAGTTGAACCAGCACCATTTGCTGAAAATGCTATCTTTTTTCCATTTGATGGTTTTGGCTCCTTTGTCAAAATCAAGTGACCATAGGTGTGTGGGTTCATTTCTGGGTCTTCAATTCTGTTCCATTGGTCTATCTGTCTGTCTCTGTACCAATACCATGCAGTTTTTATCACTATTGCTCTGTAAGACTGCTTGAGTTCAGGATAGCGATTCTACCCAGAAGTCCTTTTTTGTTGAGGATGGTTTTAGCTATCCTGGGTTTTTTGTTATTCGAGATGAATTTGCAAATTGTTCTGTCTAACTCTTTGAAGAGTTGGATTGGTATTTTGATGGGGATTGCATTGAATCAGTAGATCGCTTTTGGTAAAATGGCCATTTTTACTATATTAATCCTGCCAATCCACGAGCATGGGAGATCTTTCCATCTTCTGAGATCTTCAATTTCTTTCTTCAGAGGCTTGAAGTTCTTATCGTACAGATCTTTCACATGCTTGGTTAAAGTCACACCAAGGTATTTTATATTATTTGGGACTATTATGAAGGGTGTCGTTTCCCTAATTTCTTTCTCGGCTTGTTTCTCTTTTGTGTAGAGGAAGTCTGCTGATTTATTCGAGTTAATTTTATACCGAGCCACATTGTTGAAGGTGTTTATCAGGTTCAGTAGTTCTCTGTGGAACTTTTTGGGATCACTTTAAATATACTATCATATCATCTGCAAATAGTGATATTTTTACTTTTCCTTTCCAATCTGTATCCTTTGATCTCCTTTGTTGTCTGATTGCTTGGCTAAAACTTCAAGAACTATATTGAATAAGTAGGGAGAGAGTGGGCAGCCTTGTCTAGTCCTTCATTTTAGTGGGATTGCTTCAAGTTTCTCTCCATTTAGTTTAATATTAGCTACTGGTTTGCTGTATATGGCTTTTACTATGTTTAGGTATGGGCCTTGAATTCCTATTTTTCCAGGACTTTTATCATGAAAGGGTGTTGAATTTTGTGAAATGTTTTCTTAGCATCTAATGAAATGATCATGTGGTTTTGTTCTTTCAGTTTGTTTATACAATGGGTTATGTTGATGGTTTTCCATATAGTAAACCATCCCTGCATGCCTGGGATGAAGACTACTTGATCATGACGGATGATTGTTTTGATATGATCTTGGATTCGGTTTGCAAGAATTTTATTGAGTATTTTTGCATCGATATTCATAAGGGAAATTGGTCTGAAGTTCTCTTTCTTTGTTGGGTCTTGGTGTGCTTTAGGTATAAGACTAATTGTGCCTTCATAGAAAGAATTTGGTAGTGCTCCATCTGTTTAAATTTTGTGGAATAGTTTGGATAGTATTGGTATGAGGTCTTCTATGAAGGTCTGATAGAATTCTGCACTGAACCCATCTGGACCTGGGCTCTTTTTGGTTGGGAGACCTTTAATGACTGCTTCTATTTCTTTAGGAGAATGGGGTTGTTTAACTGGTTTATCTGTTCCTGATTTAACTTCGGTACCTGGTATCTGTCTAGGAAATTGTCCATTTCCTGCAGATTTTAAGTTTTTTAAATATAGGCTTTTGTAGTGGATCTGATGATTTTTTGAATTTCCTCTGATTCTTTTGTTATGTCTCCCTTTTCATTTCTGATTTTGTTAATTTGGACACACTCTCTGTGTTCTCTTGTTAATCTGGCAAAGGGTTTATCTATCTTGTTGATTTTCTCAAAGAACCAACTTTTGGTTCTGTTGATTCTTTGTATGGTCCTTTTGTTTCTACTTGTCTGATTTCAGTCTGAGTTTGATTATTTCCTGCCTTCTACTCCTCTTGGGTGTGTTTGCTTCTTTTTGTTCTAGAGCTTTTAGGTGTGCTGTCAAGCTGCTGACATATGCTCTTTCCTGTTTCTTTCTGCAGGCACTCAGCGCTATGAGTTTTCCTCTTAGCACAGCTTTCATTGTGTCCCATAAGTTTGGTATGTTGTACCTTCATTTTCATTAAATTCTAAAAAGTTTTTAATTTCTTTCTTTATTTCTTCCTTGACCAGGTTATCATTGAGTAGAGCATTGTTCAATTTCCAAGTATATGTGGGCATTCTTCCTTTATTGTTATTGAAGACCAGCTTTAGGCCGTGGTGGTCCGATAGCACGCATGGGATTATTTCTATCTTTCTGTACCTGTTGAGGCCCGTTTTTTGACCAATTATATGGTCAATTTTGGAGAAAGTACCATGAAGTGCTGAGAAGAATGTATATCCTTTTGTTTTTAGGATAGAATGTTCTATAAATATCTGTTAAGTCCATTTGTCATGACTTTTTAGTCTGTCACCTCTGTTTAATTTCTGTTTCCATGATCTGTCCATTGATGAGAGGGGTGTTGAAATCCTACTATTATTGTGTGAGGTGCAATGTGTGTTTTGAGCTTTAGTAACGTTTCTTTTAGGTATGTAGGTGCCTTGTATTTGGAGCATAGATATTTAGGATTGAGAGTTCATCTTGGTGGATTTTTCCTTTGATGAATATGAAGTGTCCTTCCTTATCTTTTTTGATGAATTTTAGTTGAAAATTGATTTTATTTGATATTAGAATGGCTACTCCAGCTTTCTTCTTCAGACCATTTGCTTGGAAAGTTGTTTTCCAGCCTTTCACTCTGAGGTAGTGTCTGTCTTTGTCCCTGAGGTATGTTTCCTGTAGGCAGCAGAATGCAGGGTCCTCATTGCATATCCAGTTTGTTAATCTATGTCTTTTTATTGGGGAGTTGAGACCATTGATGTTGAGAGATATTAAGGAATAGTGATTATTGCTTCCTGTTATATTCATATTTGGATGTGAGGTTATGTTTGTGTGCTTTTCTTCTCTTTGTTTTGTTGCCAAGACAATTAGTTTCTTGCTTTTCTAGGGTGTAGCTTGCCTCCTTATGTTGGGCTTTACCATTTATTATCCTTTGAAGTGCTGAATTTGTAGAAAAATTGTGTAAATTTGGTTTTGTCATGGAATATCTTGGTTTCTCCATCTATGTTAATTGAGAGTTTTGCAGGAGGACAGTAACCTGGGCTGGCATTTTGTTCTCTTAGGGTTGTATTGACATCTGTCCAGGATTCTGGCTTTAGTCTCTGGGCTAAAAAGTCTGGTGTGATTCTGATAGGTCTGCCTTTTATATGTTACTTGACCTTTTCCCCTTACTGCTTTTAATATTTTTCTTTGTTCTGTGCATTTGATGTTTTGACTATTATGTGACAGGAGGAGTTTCTTTTCTGGTCCAATCTATTTGGAGTTCTGTAGGCTTTGTTTGTTTATGGATATCTTTTTTTAGGTTAGGAAGTTTTCATGATTTTGTTGAAGATATTGGTCCTTGAGCTGGGAGTCTTCAGTCTTCTATACATATTATCCTTAGGTTTGATCTTCTCATTGAGTCCTGATTTCCTGTATGTTTTGGACCAGAGCTTTTTCTGTTTTTTCATCATCTTTTAATTGTTGTGTTGAAAATTTCTATGAATCTCCTGCTCCTGAGATTTTCTTCTATTCTGGTATTCTGCTGGTGATGCTTGTATCTACAGCTCCTTGTCTCTTCTTTTGGTTTTCTATATCCAGGGTTGTTTCCATGTGTTCTTTCTTGATTGCTTCTATTTCCATTTTTAATTTCTTCACCTTTTAGTTGTGTTTTTCCTGTAATTCTTTCCGGAGTTTTGTGATTCTTTCTATATGCTTCATTTTGTTTATTTATGTTTTCCTGAATTTCTCTAAGGGAGTTCTTTATGTCTTTCTTGAAGTCCTCCATCATCATGATCAAATGTGATTTAAAATCTAGATTTTGCTTTTCTGTTGTGTTTGGATATTCAGTGTTTGCTTTGGTGGGAGTATAGGGCTCCGATGATGCCATGTAGCCTTGTTTTCTGTTGCTTGGGTTCCTGTGCTTGCCTCTCGACATCAGGTTGTCTCTGGTGTTACCTTGTTCTGCTATTTCTGACAGTGGCTAGACCACCACTATATAGGCTTGTGTGTCAGGAGGCTGTAGACCTGTTTTCCTGTTTCTTTCAGCCAGTTGAAGGGAACAGAGTGTTCTGCTTTTCAGGCTTGTAGTCTTTCCTGTCTACTGGTCTTCAGCTGTTCCTGTGGGCATGTGTCCTGAGTCTACCAGGCGGTCACTTGGAGCAGAGAAGTTGGTATACCTCTGTCCGTGGTTAAATGCTCCTGGATTGTGTTTCAGCCTCCATGAGGGAAGCAACTGGAAGGGGCCTGCCCGCCTTTTCTCGGTCTCTGTGCATAGTGGTCCCAGATGGCACTAGGTATTTTCTCTCAGAGTTAGAAATCAATTGTTTAGTCTCTTCTGCTTCCTGAGGCGTGTCTGCCCTCTGAAGGTTTAGTTCCTCCCACTGGATTTGGGGTGCAGGAGTTGTTTGTCCTGGGTCCTCAGTTCCGGGCAGTGTCTGACTGCAATGAACCTGCAGAACATTTGTAGGTGTCCTTATCTTCCATTTTCCCAGAGGAAATCTATAGTTTTCTCTTGGGCCAGATTTTTAATGGGGGCATTGAGGTCTCCCCTGCAGTCTCAGGAGTGCCCACCTGTCTTGGTGATGAGATCCCTCCCACGGAGTTGGGAGCAGGGAGCTTGGGCCGGGATCAGCGAGGTTTGGGTCTAGCTAGAAACCCTGCATATATTTTAATTTAATTTAAGTGATATATATGCCAATTCAAGCAAAAGGGATCATGAATTATAATTATCCAAAAGAAATAGATGGAATGTCTTGATCGTGAGAGACAAGAAATTATGTAATTTTTAACCTTAAAATTTTTAGGAAGTTTAAAATAAGTTTATTCCACCATAAACATTATGCTATGCATATGTATACTAAAACATCACATAGTACCCTATAAATATATACAAGTTTTTGGTCTTTACCTATCAGCTAAAAAAATAAAATTTGTGGGCTGGAGAGAACTTGTTGAAAATTCTGTCTTTTTTCCCCTGGATGGTTTTAGCTCCTTTGTCAAAGATCAAGTGAGCATAGGTGTGTGGGTTCATTACTCTGTCTTCAGTTCTATTCCACTGATCTACCTGCCTGTTTGTGTACCACTACCATACAGTTTTGTTTTTATCATGATTGCTCTGTAGTACAGCTTTAGGTCAAGGATGGCGATTCCTCCAGAAGTTCCTTTATTGTTGAGAATAATTTTCACTATTCTTATTTTTGTTATTCCAAATGAATTTGCAAATTGCTCTTTCTAACTCCTTCAATGTCTAATTGAGTTGGAATGTTGATGGGGATTGCATTGAATCTGTAGATTGATTTCAGCAAGATGGCCATTTTTACTATATTAATCCTGCCAATCCATGAGCATTGGAGATCTTTCCATCTTCTGAGATCTTCTTCAATTTCTTTCTTCAGAAACTTAAAGTTCTTGTCATACAGATCTTTCACTTGCTTGGTTAGAGTCACACCAAGATATTTTATGTTATTTGTGAATATTGTGAAGGGTATAGTTTCCCTAATTCCTTTTTCTCAGCCTGTTTGTCCTTCGAGTAGAGGAAAGATGATTTATTTGAATTAATTATGTATTGAGCAAAATTTTGAAGTTGTTTTTCAGGGTTTATGAGTTCTCTGCAGAATTTTTGTGGTCACTTAAATGTACTATCACATCTGCATGTAGTATTATTTTAACTTCTTTTTTCAATTTGTATCCTTCTGGCCTCCTTTTGTTGTCTGATTGCTCTGACAAGGACTTTTGAGGGAGTATACTGAATAAGTAGGGAGAGAGTTGGACAGCCTTGTGTAGTCCCTGATTTTAGTGGCAACACGTTTCAAATTTTCTCCATTTAGTTTGATGTTGGCTACTGGTCTGCTGTATATTGCTTTTACTATGTTTAGGTATGCCTTGAACACTGGTTTTTCCAAGAAATTTATCATGAAGGGGTGTTCAATTTGTCAAATGGTCTTCAGCATCTAATGAAGAGATGGGCTCTCTTTCAGTTTGGTTACATAATTTGGGTTTGTTTATTAGTGGATGAACGTTGATGGATTTCTTGTATATTGGTCTGAAAGTTCTTTTTTATTTGTTGGGGTCTTTTTGTGTGGTTTAGGGGTATGAGATAATTGTGGGCTTCAGAATGAATTTAGGGTTCATCTCTTTATATTTTGTGGAATAGTTTGAAGAGTATTGTATTAGGTCTTCTTTTGAATGTCTTAATAGAATTCTGTACAAAACCCATCTGGTCCTGGGCTTCTTTTGTTGGGAGACTTTTAATGACTGATTCTATTTCTTTAGGGGTTTGGGGACTCTTTAGATGGTTTATCAGACACTGAATTAACTTCAGTACTGAATCTGTGTAGAAAATTGTCCGTTTTCTTAATATTTTCAAGTTTTTTGAATATAGGCTTTTGTAGTAGGATCTGACGATTTTTAAAAATTTTCTGATTCTGTAGCATGTCTCCCTTTCATTTCTGATTTGTTAATTGGATAGTTTTCTGTGCTCTCTGCTATAAGGGCTAAGGGTTTACCTTTGTTGATTTTCAAAGAACCAGCTTATGTTGATTCTTTGTGTAGTTCTTTTATTTCACAAGGCTGACTTTCCTAGTTTTGAGTTTCATTATATCCTGTTATCTATTTTTTGGGTGTATTTGTTTTATTTTGTCTTAGAGTTTCAGGTGCATTAACAAGTTACTAGTGCATGCTATGTCCAGCTTCTTCTTTTTGAGTACCTGAGCTATGAAAGCTTTCTTTCTTCTAGCACTGTTCTCATTGTGTCTCATAAGTTTGAATATGTTGTGTCTTCATTGTAATTAAATTCTAATAAGTTAGCATTGAGTCAAGCTTTGTTCAGCTTCCTTGTGTATGTGGGCATTCTGTTGTTTTTGTTGTTAATGAAGACCAGCCATATGCCGTGGTGATCTGATAGGATGCATGGGATTATTTCAATCATCTTGTATCTGTTGAAGCCTGTTCCGTGACCAATTATATGGTCAATTTTGGAGAATGTAACATAAGGTGCCGAGAAAAAGATACACACACACACACACACACACACACACACATATTGTTTTAGGATGAAATGTTCTAGAGATATCTGTTAAATTCATTTGGTTCATAACTTCTGTTAGTTTCATTGTGTCTTTGTTTAGTTTCTGTTTCCATGATCTGACCATTGATGAGACTGGGGTGTTGAAGTCTCCCACTATTATTGTGTGTGGTGCAAGGTGTGCTTTGAACTTTAGTAAAGTTCTTTTATGATTGGGAATGCCCTTGCATTTGGAGCACAGGTATTTAGGATTGAGAATTCATCTTGGAAGATTTTTTCCTTTGATGAGTACAATGTGTCCTTCCGTGCCTTTTTTGATAACTTTTGGCTGAAAGTCGATTTTACTCAATATTAGAATGGATAATCCAGCTTGTTTCTTGGAACCACTTGCTTGGAAACATTTTTCTAGCCTTTTACTCTAATGTAGTATCTGTTTTTGAGGTGCATTTCCTTATTTAGGGAAATGTTGAGTCCAGTTTACCTATCCAGTCTGATAGTCTATGTGTTTTTATTGAGGAATTGAGTTCATTGATGTTAAGTGATATTAAGGAATTACCATTGTTGCTTCCTCTTATTTTTGTTGTTAGAGGTGGAATTATGTTTGTGTGGCTCTCTTCCTTTGGGTTTGTTGAAAGAAGATTGATTTCTTGCTATTTCTAGGGTGTAGTTTCCCTCCTTTTGTTGGAGTTTCCATCTATTATCCTTTGTAGGACTGGATTTGTAGAAAGATATTGTGTGAATTTAGTTTTGTCATGGAATATCTTTTCCAATTAAGGTAATTGAGAGTTTTGTTAAATATAGTAGCCTGGGGTGGCTTTTGTGTTCTCTTATGGTCTGTATGACATCTCTCCAGGATCTTATAACTCTCATAGTCTCTGTTCAGAAGTCTGGAGTAATTCTGATAGATCTGCCTTTATATGTTACTTGACCTTTCCCCTTACTGCTTTTCATATTCTTTCATTGTTTTGTATTTGGTGTTTTGACAATTATGTGATGTGAGAAATTTCTTTTCTGGTACAATCTATTTGATGCTCTGTAGGTTTCTTGTGTGTTCTTAAGCATCTATTTTCTATTGGATATTTTATTTATTTACATTTCAAATGTTATCTCCTTTCTTGGTTCCTCTCTCTCCCATCTCCGCTGCCTCTGCTTCTCTGAGGATGCTGCCCTTCCCACATACACACTTCCACCTAATACTCTGGCATTATCCTACTCTGGCGAAACAAGACAGCATCTCTTTCTTTAGTTTAGGGATGTTTTCTTCTATACTTTTATTTGAAGATATTTACTGGAACTTTATTTTGAAAAATCTTTGCTATCTTCTGTACCTATTATCCTTAGGTTTGGTCTTCTCATTGTGTCTTGGATTTCCTGGATGTTGTGGGTTAGGAGCTTTTTGAATTTTGCATTTTCTTTAAATATTGTGTCAATGTTTTCTATGGTACATTGTGCTCCTGAGATTCTTTCTTCTGTCAATTATATTCTGTTGGTGATGCTTGTGTCTATGACTCCTGATCTCTTTCATAGGTTTTCTATCTCTGGGGTTGTCTCCCTCATGATGTCTTTATTGTTTGTATTTCCATTTTTTAAGAACCTGAATTATTATTTTTTTAATACCTTCACCTGTTTGATTGTTTTCCTATAATTCTTTAAGAGTTTTTTGTGTTCTCTCTTTAAGGCTTCTATGTGTTTATATGTGTTTATTTCTTTAAGGGAGTTATGCATGTCCTTTTTAAAGTCCTCTATCATTATCACAAGATGCGATTTTTAAACCCACATCTTGCTTTTCCCGTGTTTTCAGTTAGTCAGGACTTGTTGTGGTGGGTAACTGTGTTCTGATGATGTCACGTATCCTTTGTTTCTGTTGCTTTGGTTATTACCTTTGCCTCTTGCCATCTGGTTATCTCTCTTATTAGTTGATCTTCTCTCTGACTGGCGGCTGTACCTCCTGTGAGCCTATTATGATAAGAGTGAGAGCGCTCTTGGTAGACCAGCTCTCTACTGATAGGATTTGGTTACAGGGTTCAGTGAGACAGCTTTAGCCATGGGTGAATATGAAGACTGGAAGGATCCTGTTCCCAGCTACTCCTCCATTTCTGTACCCTGTGTACTTCCGGTGGGTCCCTCTTGGACAGTTATTTGAGCAAAAGTGGTGGTCTCACCTGTGGGCTTAGGAGTGAGAGCACTCCTGGGAGATCAGCTCTCTTGGTACAGATTTTGGATATGGAGGGCTGTGGGATAACCTTAGCTCTTGACACTGATGGAAACCAGAAGGATCCTGTCCATAATCTTAAATTTTTAAATTACTTTAAACATGGGAATTTGAAGGAAAGAAAACTTTGGATGGTTTCAATGAGGTTTTGTGCAGTCCAGGCTGTGAAAAAGGAATGAATATCAAGAAAGAACAGAAGTACTGGAAGTCGGCAGCAGACCACATATCATAAGCATCTGCTCAGAAGTTAGCAGAGAGGACATTTTGTGAAAATAAAAACAACAAACAAACACAAACCCATCAATCCCCCCCCCCGAAAAACTTCAATATGCTCTTGGGTATGCCATTTTCTTTCCCTGAGTACATTTCTATTTTTGTTCATTCATTTACTCACTCATTCATTGTGTGTGTGTATGCTAGTGTGTGTGTGTGTGTGTGTGTGTGTGTGTGTGTGTGTGTGCACATACCACTGTGAGAGTGTGGAGGTCAGCAGATAACTTGTTAGAGTTGATTCTCTCCCTTCTATTACATAAGTCTTAGGAATCTTACTCAGGTCATGCATGACAGTAAGGCTTTACTCCCTGATCAATCTCCTTCAACCATTATATTACTTTAAAAAGGCATCAAATTTGAATTCATACTGCCTTGCCCTGAAGTTGTTCTCTGCATCAAAGCCAACTGGTTTCACATTAGTCGAACCCCTAAAAGTTGAAAGGAAATCGCTAGGCTGCTATTGGTGACTACATGGGGCTGTTCTCATCCCTAAATTCTAGGTTATTTTCACCAGATATATTAAACAAATGTAAATGCTGATGATTCAGTTCCAAGAGTCAATCACTAGGCATTACCATGAATAAGAGGATCAGCAACACAAGGCAGGGAATCCTAGAGTTGAGATTGGGTTTCGACAGAAGGAACTTGTTGATCTTCACCATATGTCAGGACACATAGCAAAATAGTTTTATTTTGAAAGTTAAATCTTTCTGTTTTGACTTTCCTATGTTTTGTCAAGAAGAGTGTGGTATACATGCAATATGGAGGCCTGAGGTTGATATGGGTATCATACTTGACTTCTATTCCACTTATTCCTTGAGGCAAGGCCACTCAATCAAGCCCAGAAGTCATCAAGTTGGCTATTCTTTCTAGTGCTCTAAGATTTCACTGCCTCCAGTGTCCAAGGTTATGGTTAAATATGGGCTTCCATCTTCATACAAAAGACATAAAGATAAACATGCGGTTCAATTGAAATAATTACAGTTATAGGAATGTGCAAATTGTCCATCCGTAAGTTGATAGGCGCTTCAGTAGGTTCCATTTCTGAGTTACTTTAAGTCCTGCAGCAATGAGCATGCGTGAATACAAACCTCTGTAGTAGGATACAGAGGACCTGATGCAGTTCCCAAGAATACGAAGGCTGCATTGAGAGATTTTCTGCTGAAAGCATCAAAGAGATTGATCACTAACAGTGCACCAATACTCTCTACCCTGGGCTTCTAAACTTTCTGATCTCCCATGGAAACCGAGGGACTAGTCTATGTCATCTATGTTTAATCTTCAGATTCCTTACCGTAGCTCTTGTGGTGACCATTACCACTTCTCTTTTACTCTTCCTGGTTGAGTGTAGGTTTGAGGAGTACAAAAAGGTTTTGGCAAAGAGAAACTGTGCTCCCCAAATTCTACACATTTGTGGACAGCAGTGAAGAAGAGCATTTGCAACAGAGAAAGTAAGAAATATCTGTGTTTCTTGGGTGAAACTAAGCTAAGACTCAGAGAGATTAGGGTTGAGTGAGAGGGGCAGATCAGGAATCAGCATTTTTAGGCTCTAACTAATGCTCTAACCATCCAACGAATGATCTTGTAAACAGTAACTTGTATAAAAGCTTTGGAGCAGCTTTTTTTTTTTTTTTTT
>NC_046169.1:1835992-1843545 GCF_011064425.1 Rattus rattus
TTGGTTTCTGTTGCTTGGGTTCCTGTGCTTGCCTCTCGCCATCAGATTATCTCTAGTGTTACTTTGTTCTGCTATTTCTGACAGTGGCTAGACTGTCCTATAAGCCTGTGTGTCAGGAGTGCTGTAGACCTGTTTTCCTCTTTTCTTTCAGTCAGTTATGGGGACAGAGTGTTCTGCTTTCGGGCGTGTAGTTTTTCCTGTCTACTGGTCTTCAGGTGTCCCTGTGGGCCTGTATCCTGAGTCCACCAGGCAGGTAGCTTGGAGCAGAAAAGTTGGTCTTACCTGTGGTCCCACAGCTGAAGTTGCTCCTGGGAGGCTGCTTTTAAGCTCTCTGTGAGGGCGGCAATCAGGAGGGCCTGCGCTGCCTTTTCCTGGGGCCCTGTGCACCGGGGTCCCAGATGGCATTAGGTATTTTCCTCTGGAGTCAGAAATGTGGGCAGAATGTAGTCTCTTCTGGCTTCTCAGGGGTGAATCTGCCCCTCTGAAGATTTAGCTCTCCCTCCCACGGTATTTGGGTGCAAGGATCTTTTGACCGGGTCCCTTCAGGTCTGGGCGGTGTCTGGATCTCAGGGGACCTGCCACTTGAGTGTCAAAAAAACAATCTTAATTGAAAAAAGTTTCATCTGTACCAAGTGTGGACATTTACTTTATTGGTGGTCAATGTAGGAAGTCCAATATCACGATGTATTGCAATATCTTGTCCTGGCAATCTTGGGATGTATGAGAAAGCAGGCTCAGCAAGCTATGGGGAACAAGACATTAAAGAGAATTCCTCCATAACTTTTGTGTCAATTTGTGCTTCAACTTCTTGGTCTGATTTCCTTTGATGATGTAAGATGAGGTATAAGATAAAATAAAGCCTGACCTCCACAAGATGTTTTTGGTCATGGTATTTATCACAGCAATAAAAACCTTCATTTTTCCATTGTTGGCCACCAAGATGGGCTCCCTACCTTAACTATTATGAACAGTGGTGCAAGAAACATATTTAAGTACCACCATGATGGCAACATGTCTCTCCTTAAAGAGAGATGTGGGAGACCCACATGTCACACCACCACCAATGTAAGAGAGAGTAGATACCCAAAACATTGTTTGATTGGTGGATTAATCCATAGATGCTCTCAGGCTGCAGATAGGACTGGAATAATTGGGGGAAATCATCAGAAGTTTTGTACAGGAGGAGATTGATGGACGATGAATGGATGGAAGGTAAAGATTCAGGGACGGGATAGTGTAGAAGTCCTGGTGTTATAGAGCAAAGCATGGCAATGCCAACCCTCTAATCTAGCCAGCAAATCAACATTTGTATTATAAACTCAAAGTCCTTGAGGATTTATCACACCTAGCCATTGTATTAAATTGCAAAGAAAGGCCATGTCAACAACCAATAAGCCAAGTGGGGTATGGAGATATCTGAGGAAAGATAGGAATGAACCAGCACCTGAGAAAATAAGAGACAAAAGAGAAGACAACAGCTGAGATATGAAGGGTTCCTTGATGCAAATAGGGAGACATGGTCACCACAAGGGTACGTAAAGTGTAGTCAGTTTCAGGGAGGTTGGAGCTGCAAGGGCTGAAAGGAGGACCTGAACATCAGTTTTTGGAGCATGGTACTGACAATTTCTTGCAGATCCAGAATTTCGTCAATGTACAATTGTTGTCATTCCAGCCACCCTTTGTCAGTTCTACACAGTATTTCTCTGAAGCATTTTTGGTTTCCCATGGGGTCCAATATTTGTTTTTAAAGCTGCAAATCCCATGCACAGTGTTAACCTGTGTCTCTACACTCATTTATGAGTGGTTTTGAAGCTTCTGAAAACTAGATGTTTTCATGTTTTTCCTAGTCTCTATAACTTACTTAGTAATCTGCCTAGCGCTGGAGAGAGAATTCTTCCTGCTGAACGTATATTTACTAACAATTAACCACTTTAACTAAACCAGGCAAAAGGAGATAGGTAGGAATAGAGTTTATGGAAATGATTAAAACTGGTTAATCCAAACTGAGATAACTGTATTAATTTGGATGTATTGGCTTAGTCAAAGAGCAGGTTCTTATTTGAGTATGTATTTTAATTTAAGTGTGTGTGTGGGTTTTGTGTGTGTGTGTGTGTGTGTGTGTGTGTGTGTGTGTGTTAGAGAGAGAGAGAGAGAGAGAGAGTGTGTGTGTGTGTGTGTGTGTGTTCTCATGTGTGTGTGCATGTGTATGTGGGGAGAAGGGGGTTGTACACCATGTAGATCCCCTGAACTTGGAACCAGGTGACACTGAAATATATAGCAGCTTGAGCTTGGAGACCTAACTGGAGTTCTTTGCAAAAGAATCATACATAATCTAACTCTAAACCATCCATGGGTTTTAGATTAATTCGCACCACACTATGTTTGTTTCTCAGACTCCTAAGCTCTTCAGGAATCTCCACTACAGGAGTTTCAGATCATCTACCATCTTACCTGAATTGAGTATGAGCTCCCTTTCCACTCAGTTAAGTGACATCCTTTTCATGTGCAGGGACAAAACCCCAGGAAGAATATTTCACATTATGTTTCTGGACATCAGTCTCAATAATCTCCATCTTCCCTTGTATGACTTGACCTACCTTGGTGACAGAGGTGAACCATCCACCCACTGCCATGACCTTCCCTCTTTTATGTCTGAGAGCCCAATCCAGAGATTTCCCCTTTCCTCTGCCACATCTTCTGTAGAAAGGTCTGAAAGGGAGAAGAGTAATTGATACAGAGTTGTGCAATGAATTTCTATCCAGTGTTCCTGAAAAATTCTAGAGGGAAGTTTTGTTTGCAGTCAGACCTTCTAGGTCTGACCATGATTTCTAACATGTGTTCAGTAGCTCTGAGTCCTCCATGTCTCCTCTATAGCAAAATGACTCGACAGAAGTGCACAGCTGGTATTTGTCATATATACTTGTTTTTTACTGTGTGTTTCTCTGACTTGTGAGTTTGAGAATGCCTCTTTGGATTTTCCTCACATTGACTGAATGTGGGTTTAAGCCATATTCTAGCAATTTGATCAATGGCACAAAACAGAGTTTTTCCCTCTATGAAGTGGTTTTTATTAGTAGCCAACCTAGTATAAGAATTGCTCTTATATTTTCAAGACTTCTGAAATTCACACAGGGTGTGTGTGTTTGTGTGTGTGTGTATGGACATGTGTGTGTGCATGTGTGTGCATGTGTGTGTGTTATTTTGATTCTCTAATTGTTTCTTCCATTTTCCTGAAATTTATGTCATCCATCTTAAACTACTTTTTTGTAATAAAATGCATATCTCATCATCCATCAGAATTCCTTAAAGACATTTTCTTGAAATCTAGGAAAGAGGAACTGAAAGATTGTAAGAGCAGAAATAGTGGACATCTGAGGTGAAATGGACAGGGCAATTTTGCAGCTTCTATTACAAATGCTAATTATGCTACCCCAAAACTGTTTGCACAAGGATGTCTGAATGTACCTTCTGGAAACCTGCCCCCAGTTGGTTTTGATTGGTAAATAAAAATGCCAGCAGTCAATAGCTAGGGAGGACAGATACAATGGGATTTTAGGATTCTAAGTCTAGGGACCAGGAGACAAGGAGGGAGAAGATCTAATATGTTTTAGGAGAATGTGGAGAGTGGAGAGACATAGAGGCCTCTGTGGTGTAGAGAAGCAAGGAGAGTTCCCTGGGGTCTGGGCCAAAAAGGCCTGGCCCAGAGTGACCCACAAATAGAGTAGCTAAGATGGAGCATAGCAGTTAATAAGAACTAACTCAGAATTCTCAGAGGGAGGCAGATCACAGCAGCATAGAGGCTAGGCAATTGCCTAGCTATTATGCTGACCATGGCATCTTAAAATATAAAGACTGTGTGTGTCTCTCATTTGGGCACATAAACCATTGAGGTGTGTAGCAAACTCCCTGATCAGATTTGTCAATTAACTATTACAACAGGGCAATAGTACACATAGACTCACACTGGTTGCACAAAGATCAAGCTAGCTATATTCTTAACCATGGGAAAGAGGCTAACGAGGTCTCACCCTGTCTAAAGACAATGACAACTGAAAGAAAATAAATAGTATTTTCAACATCTGATTCCTGAAGACTATCAAGTTCAGTGGATATTTTTGATGTAGAATATTCTTATTTCAAGTTATTTCCTTTCCTGATTTAGGCCAGAAACATATCCCTCCTCGCCTTCTTTATGGGTGTTCCCTCCCCATCCTCCCCCTTGCCGCCCTCCTCCCAACAATCTAGTTCATTGGGGGTTCAGTCTTAGCAGGACCCAGGGCTTCCCCTTTCCAGTGGATATTCTTATACTTGTGGACATGTGGGCAGCACTAAGGGGACTCCATGACTTTAGAATGAGATAGTACACATAATTGAAAAGCAAAAGTGGGTGGTACTATAAGAAAAGGAATTGGAAAGGTATATGTTTTACTCAGAAGCATGATGTGACACATTTTCTTCTTAGTAATAAAAAATATGCGGATGTCTCCAAATCAGGCACCTGCTCCTCGTCACCTTCAATGATGATTAGTTGTGCCCCTACTTCCTTGCAAGCAGTGAGAGACTCATTCCAGTTATGTTTAGTTATGGAGAAGTAGTAACAATTTCCATGGAAAAGCATCCAGTTCCAGGAGCAGGGACGACATAGGAGTTCTGTTGGGATAGTTAGAATGAACCCACATTTGATTGTTTGTATTACTGTGTGTGCTCCTTCGAAGCCTCCAGATCAGGACCTCCAAGTACCTGAATGGGAGACATTACCCTTTCCATCTCCTAAGTTTTCCTTGTAATAGATCCAAGTGTCCTGCTTCATCTCATCCCCACTAGGGAGAAATGGAGCTAATTTCAACATTCTCAAATAAGTTGAATGATTGGATATGTGTGTGTGTGTGTGTGTGTGTGTGTGTGTGTGTGTGTGTGTGTGTGTGTGTTTGTCAACATCACTGACCCCTTTTTGGTACTATCCTGTTTCCATTTCACCAAGTAACAAAACTGAGACTTAAAGGGTCAGAACTCAGTAAATTGTCCCCCACATGGATTGCCCATTAACAACATCAGACAACCATCCTCTCATCACTCACCTATTCTAGTCTTCAGTTGTGTGAGTTGAGACTAGCCAAAAGTCTAGTCGCAACTCTCCAGGACCCAGAATGGCAGAATTCCCTCTTTCATTTCATAGAAAAATGTTTGTAGAAAGTATTCCTCTACTCAACTCACTTTCACAGTGAATACAAAACTCAGTTCTCTCTGTTCAACTCAGAGAAGGAAGAAATGAAGCCTGGTT
This sequence comes from Rattus rattus, assembly GCF_011064425.1. Classification (NCBI taxonomy): domain Eukaryota; kingdom Metazoa; phylum Chordata; class Mammalia; order Rodentia; family Muridae; genus Rattus; species Rattus rattus. Next base: position 1,841,274 of record NC_046169.1, read on the forward strand.
ATGTGTTCTTGGTTATAATAGAAATTGTTGATAAAACCATTTGCTGTGAGACCCCGGTTTTTATCACAAGATGTGGACAAATCAACTGGCAGTGATAAGGACACTTCCTCCCCTCTAATTATTACTATAGTCCGGAGATTCTGTGCAAGCTTCACAAGGGGTGAAATAAGTCATCAACAGTCTCATCTAGATATGAACCATGAGAACTACAGTGATAACTAATGTGGCAAGATATGACCACTGATAGAACACTAGCTAGCTTGGAGATAGATTTTGTCTCAGACTCAGGCAGCTCAGAATCCAAGGAGAAAAAAAGCATAAAAACCATAAGACAAAACTCATTTCCAAAGTCACAGGATGACACTGGTAAATAAATTTTCTCCACTTTTCATTTTCCTTTCTTTTTTGCATTTTCTAGGGATTGGGAAACATCTCAATAATTAATGCCTGAGAACATTTCTTCAAGAGTAAATTAACACAGAGGGAAGAGAAATTTTTGTTTTGTTTTGCTTTTTAATGCTTCGTTATGATCTTCAAAAAATACAAAATTGAATTTACAAAGCACTAGAAGACCACAATGAGGCAGGCCAGCATCTGCTTCAGTGTCAAACACAAACATGGTAATGCCTAGCCAAGAAGCAAAGGTCCACGGACTTCAATGATCCTCAATTGTGAGTGTAACTGGTAACTACTATCCTTGTTTCTTAGATGGATACCGTTTCCAGTACTTGTGATTCAGCTCCAGGAAGTCCTCAAGCTTGGCCATCTCCTTGAGGTACTGAGTGAGCTTCACCAGTTCCTTGTCTTTATCACGGTTTAGATGAGCTTTCATGAACAGGACTTATCTTCATCCATTTTGTGGGTTCATTACAAAATTTCTTCCTATGTCATTAGACATAACGGTGGGGTTTTTTTGCTGTAGAATTCAGAAAACTTTCCCCCAAATGACACCAAGAGTATTCACATCAGTGGATCCTGATGATGCCAAGTGGCCTTGGTTTCTGTTGCTTAGGTTCCTGCCCTTGCCTCTTGCCATCTGCTTATCTCTGGTGTTAGCAGGTCTTGCTGTCTCTGACAGTGGCTGCCCCTCCTGTAAGCCTGTGTGTCAGCACTTCTGGGGACAGGCTCTCTCCCAAGAGGATCTGGGTATAGAGAGCTTTGGCATAGGGTCAACTCAGACATGGGTGGAAAACGAAAGGATCCTGTCCTAGACTGCCTCTCGGTTCCTGTGTCTTGAGGGCTTCAGGTGGGTTCCTCTTGGGCCAGGAATGTGAGCAGAAGTGGTGGTCTCACCTGTGCTCTCAGGATTGTCCATGCTCTTGAGACTGCAGCTTTCTTCCCATAGGATCTAGGTATAGGGAGCTGAGGCCCAGGGTCAGCTCCAGGCACAGACAGAAAACAGAAGGATCCTGTCCCAGACTGTTCCTTGGTTCCTGTGTCCTGAAGGCTCTGAGCAGGTCCCTTGGAACAGAAGTGGTGGTCTTATCTGGGTTCTCAGCTGTGTCAGCACTCCTGGACCAGCTTTTTCCTGGCAGGATCTGTGCTCTCAGGTTTGGCCGCGCTTCTGAGAATCCAGCTCTATCCCCATGGGATCTGGGTAAAGGGTGAGCATGTCTATGTCTTTGTTAATGCTAAGTCCACAACTAGCACTAATTCTCAGACTCTTGGGAGGCCTTGAGACTGTGTATTCACCTGCCATTCAGTGTGAGAATACTTTCTTATTGACCTAGCTAGTATGTTCATAGTCATTCCCTGTGGGAATACTGTAAGGGGATGATAGGTTTAATTTTATGAAAATTAACATGTCTGTTTAAAGAAAATTAAAAGCACTTGGTGCAGTGGCCAGAATAAACTTCAATTTTCTAATTGTGAGGACAAGGGAGACAAATGCTGTAGATAAAAATGTTCTGTTCAAGAGACAGGCTTACCATCCAATTAGACAAGATGGATGAAGCAAAGAAGTGCAGGCCGACAGGAGCCGGATGTAGATGGCTCCTGAGAGACACAGCCAGAATACAGCAAACACAGAGGCAATTGCCAGCAGCAAACCACTGAACTGAGAATAGGACCCCTGTTGAAGGAATCAGAGAAAGAACTGGAAGAGCTTGAAGGGGCTCGAGACCCCATATGTACAACAATGCCAAGCCACCAGAGCTTCCAGGGACTAAGCCACTACCTAAAGACTATACATGGACTGACCCTGGACTCTGACTTCATAGGTAGCAATGAATATCCTAGTAAGAGCACCAGTGGAAGGGGAAGCCCTGGGTCC
>NC_046169.1:1843645-1891629 GCF_011064425.1 Rattus rattus
GCATTTTCCTCATAATGCCTCCCCCTTATATCACCGTCTGAATAAAAATTAAATGCAAATAAGAATTTCAGAGGTGGCCTGTGCCCAGAGCTGACCTAGTCCCACAGTTCACTGTACCCATATCCTGTGGGGGAGAGAGCTGGACTCTCAGAAGTGGAGACAATCCTGAGAGCACAGGGGAGGCCACCATTTATACTTGCATTCTTGGCTCAAGAGGAACTTGCCTGGAGCCCTCTAAACACAGGAACCTAGGAGCAGTCAGAGACAGGATCCCTCTGGTTTCTGCCTGCACCCAGAGATGAAAGCCAGTCTCCCGGAGTGCTGACACACCTGAGAGCAGAGGTAAGACCAATACCTCTGCTCCAAGGGACCCTCCTGTAGTCCTCAGGACACAGGAACCAAGTATCAGTCTGGAACAGGATCCTTCTGGTTTCTACCTGCACCTGGAGCTGAACCGGTCCCATAGCTTGCTGTTCCTACATCCTATGGGGGAGAGAGCTGGACTCTCAGAAGTGCAGACAATCCTGAGAGCTCAGGGGAGACCACTACTTCTGCTCACATTCCTGGCCCAAGAGGAATCTGCCTGAAGCCTTCTGGACACAGGAACATAGGAGCAGCCAGGGACAGGATCATTCCAGTTTCCACTTACCCTGTAGCTGAAAGCCAGTCTCCAGGATCTCTGACACACCTGAGAGCAGAGGTAAGACCAACATTTCTGCTCTGAGGGACCTGCCTGGAGCCCTCAGGATACAGGAACTGAGGAGCATTCTGGGACAGGGTCCTTCTGGTTTCCACCTGTGCTTGAGCTGATACTGTGCCACAGCTCTCTGTACCCAGATCCCCCTGTAGCCAGTCTCCAGGAGTGCTGACACACAGGCTTACAGGAGGGTCAAGCCACTGTCAGAGACAGCAAGACAAGCTAACACCAGAGACAACAGGATGGTGAGAGGCAAGCTCAGGAGCCTAAGCAACAGAAACCAAGACTGCTGGTGTCTTCAGAGCATAGTTCTCCCACCAAAGCAAATACCGAATATCCCAAAACACAGGAAAAGAAAGATTTGGATTTAAAATCACATCTCATGATGATGATAGAGGACTTTATGAAAGACATAAATAACTCCCTTAAAGAAATACAAGACAACACAGGTTTAAAGAAAGTAGAAGCCCTTAAAGAGGAAACACAAAAATCCCTTAATTACAGGAAAACACAATCAAACAGGTGAAAGAATTGAACAAAACCATACAGGATTCAAAAATAGAAGTAGAAGCAGTAAAGAATTCACAAAGAGAGACAAACCTGGAACCAGTGAACCTAGGGAAGAGATCAGGAGTCATAGATGCAAGCATCACCAACAGAATACAAGAGATAGAAGACAAAAACTCAGGTATAGAAGTTAACATAGAAAACATTGGCACAATAGTCAAAGACAGTGCAAGAAGCAAAAAGCTTTTAACCTAAGTCTTCCAGGAAATCCAGGACACAATGAGAAGACCAAACCTAAGGATAATAAGTATAGAAGAGAATGAAGATTCCCAACTAAAAGGGCCAGTACAACAAAATTATAAAAGAAAACTTCCCTAACCTAAAGAAAAGAGATGCCCATAAACATACAAGAAACTTACAGAACTCCAAATAGATTGTACCAGAAAAGAAATTCCTCCTGTCACATGACAGTCAAGACACCAAATGCACAAATCAAGAAAAGAATTTTAAAAGCAGTAAGTGCAAAAGATCAAGGAACAGATAAAGGCAGACCTATCAGAATTACACCAGACTGTCAACAGTGACTATGAAAGCAAAAATATCCTGGGCAGATGTAATACAGACAATAAGAGAACACAAATGCCGGGGGTTGGGAATAGCTCAGTGGTAGAGTGCTTGCCTAGCAAGCGCAAGGCCCTGGGTTCGGTCCCCAGCTCCGAAAAGAGAGAGAGAGAGAGAGAGAGAGAGAGAGAGAGAGAGAGAGAGAGAGAGAGAGAACACAAATGCCAACCCAGGCTACTATATCTAGCAAAACTCTCCATTACCATAGATGGAGAAACAAAGATATCAGATGAGAAAACCAAATTTACATAAGATCTTTCCACAAATCCAGCCCTACAAAGGATAATAGATGGAAAACTTCAACATAAGGAGGGAAACTATACCCTACAAAATCAAGAAAGTAATCTCCTTGCAATGAAACCAAAAGAAGAGAGCCACATAAACATAATTCCACTTCTAACACAACAACAAAAAACCCAGGAAACAACAATCACTATTCGTAATATCTTGTAACATCAATGAAGCAATTCCCAAATGAAAGACATGAATCCATAGACTGGACCATGTATAGGGGACCCCATATTTTGCTACTTTTGAGGAAATACACTCAGACAAAGATAGTACTACTCAGAGTAAAGGCTGACAAACAATTTTCAAGCAAAAATCCTAAGAAACAAGCTGGAGTAGCTATTCTAATATCAGAAATAGGAAGAATTGACTTTCATGTAAAAGTTATCAGAAAAAGATAAGGAAGGGACGATTTCATATTCATCAAGGAAAATACGCAAGTTGTACTCCCAATTCTGAATATCTATGCTCCAAATGCCAGGGCATCTACATTCATAGAAGAAACCTTAAAGCTCAATGCATACATTCCAGTTCACACAATTATAGTGGGAGACTTCAACACCCCTCTCTCAGCAATGGACAGATCATAGAAACAGAAACTAAACACAGAAACAGAGAAAGTAACAAAAGTTAAGAACCAAAAAGATTTAACAGATATTTATAGAACATTTTACCCTAAAACAAAGAATATACCTTCTTCTCAGTACCTCATGGTACCTTCTCCAAAATTGACCATATAATGTGTCACAAAATATGCATCAACAAATACAAGAAGATTGCAATAGTCCTATGCATCCTATCAGATCACCACAGAATAAGGCTGGTTTTCAATAACAACAAAAAATGACAAAAGAAAGATCCACACATACTCAAGTTGAAAACATACTTTACTCAATGATAACTGGGTCAAGGAAGAAATAAAGTAAAGAAATGGCATTTTAAATTTAAAATAAAATGGAAGACAACACCCAAACTTATGGGACACATGGAAGCAGTGCTGGAGAGGAAAACTCATAGCTCTGAGTGCCTCCAAAAAACCCAGAGGGAGCATACCACGCACAATGACAACACTTTGAAAGGTCTAGAACGAAAAAGCAAATACCCATTAAAAAAATTGGGAGGCAGGAAAATAATCAAACTCAGAGGCTGTAGAATCAACTAAAGTAGAAACAAAAGAGAACTATATAAAAGGTCAACAAAAAGTAAGCTGTTTTTTGAGAAAATCAACAAAATGATAAACTCTTAACTAGACTCAGAGAGCACACAGAGAATCAAATTAATAAAATCTGAAATAAAGGAACATAACAACAGAATCTGTGTATAAAAAAATGTCAAGGTCCCACCAAAACCTATATTCAGCAAAAAGTGGAAAATCTGGAGGAAAGACAATTTTCTAGACAGATTACCAGGTACTAAAGTTAAAAACAGGATCAGATAAACTACCTAAACAATCCCATAACTTGTTCTAAAAGAAATGAAAGCAGTCATTAAAAATTCATGACCTAGAACCAAAGATGGGTTTGACAAATTCAGTCAGACTAGAACCTCATGTCATGGGTTTCTAGTGGAGAATAGTCCAAAGACAGTGCAAGAAGCAAAGCTTCCTAAATCGACCTCATATCAATAAGGTCCTAGCTATTCCAAACTATTCTACAAAATAAAATAGAAGGAACACTTTACCAATTTCCTTTTATGGAGCCTGATTATGCTTATACACACAAAGACCCAACAAAAAGAAAGACAATATCAGACCAATTTCCCACTTGAATATAGACACAACAATACTCAATAAAATTCTTGCAAACCAAATACAGAACATCAAAATAATCAATCATCATGATCAAATGAGCTTCATTTCAAGTTCAGGGGATGTTCAATATAGCAAATCCATAAGCGTAATCCACTACTCAAACAAACTCATTGAAAAAATCATGTATTACCTTTCATTAGATTAACGAAAACGTTAGGCAAACTGAACCTTCGTGATAAAGGTATTAGAAAAGATCAGAATTCAAAATTACATAACTAAACATAGTAAAAAGCCATATACTGCAAACCAGCAATAACATTAAACTAAATGGAGAAACTGACAATCCCCACTAAAATTGAGGATGAACAGGTACTCATTCTCCCTACTGAATTCAATATAGTATTTGAAACTAACCAAACAATCAGACACCAAAAAGTAGGTCAAAGGGATAAATTGAAAAAGGAAGAAGTCAATATCGTTATTTTGCAGATGATAAACAGTATATTTAAAGGATTCCCAAAAAAATTCCAATTAGAGAGAACTCCCCTAAGCCTGATAAACAACTTCAAGCAAGGACTGGGTATAAAATTAACCCAAATCAGTAGCATTCTTCTATCAAAGGATAAACAGGCTGAGAAAAGAAATTAGGGACATGACACCCCACACAATAGTCACAAATAACATAAAATATTTCTCGGTGTGGCTCCAACCAAACAAGTGAAAAGACCTGTATGACAAGAACCTGTGTCTCTGAAGAAAATAATTTAGAAATTTCAGAAGATGAAAGACCTCATGCTCATGGGTTGGTGCAGGATTAATATAGTAAAAAATAGCTGTTTTTCTAAAAAGCAGTCTAGAAGATTCAATGCAATCCCCATCAAAATTCCAACTCAATTCTTCATAGACTTAGAAAAAGCAATTTGCAAATTCATTTGGAATAACAAAAACCCAGGATGGAAAACTATCCTCAATGATAGAAGAACTTCTGGGGAATCACCATCCCGACTTGAAGCAGTATTACAGAGCAATAGTGATAAAAATTGTATGGTATTGGTACAGAGATAGGCAATAGATCAATGGAATAGAATTGAAGACCAGAAATGAACACACACTATGGGCACTTGTTCTTTGACAAAGAATAAACCCATTCAGTGGAAAAAAAAAGCTAGCATTTTTTTTAACAAATGATACTGGTTCAACTGGAGGTCAACAATAAAGGAGAATGCAGATCGATCCATGCTTATCACCCTGTACAAAGCTTAGTCCAAGTGGATTAAGAACTTTTTACATCAAACCAGATACACTCAAACTAATAGAAGAAAAAGTGGGAAGAGCCTCGATCACATGGGCACTGAGGAAAATTTCCTGAACAAAACACCAATGGCTTATGCTCTAAGATCAAGGATCAACAAATGGGACCTCTTAAAACTGCAAAGCTTCTGTAAGGCAAAGGACACTGTCATTAGGACAAAATGCCATCCAACAGATTGGCAAAAAAATTCTTTACCTACCCTACATCTGATAGAGGGCTAATATTCAATATATATAAAGGAACTCAAGAGTTAGACTCAAAAAGCCAAATAACCTAGTAAAAACAGGGCACAGAGCTAAAAAGAAAGAGTTCTCAGCTGAGGAATATTGAAAGGCTGAGAAGTACCTAAAGAAATGTTCAACATCCTTAGTCATCAGGTAAATGCAAATCAAAACAATCCTTTCTACCTCACACCAGTCAGAATGGCTAAGATAAAAAACTCAGATAACAATAGATGCTGGTGAGAATGTGGGGAAAGAGGAGCACTCCCCCATTGCTGGTGGGGTTGCAAACTGGTACAACCACTCTGGAAATCAGTCTGGAAGTTCCTCAGAAAATTGGACATTGCACTACCTGAGGTATATACCCAAAGGATGCTCCAACATGCAACAAAGACACATGCTCCACTATGTTCATAGCAGCCTTTTTTTATAATAGCCAGAAGCTGGAAAGAACCCAGATGCCCTTCAACAGAGGAATGGATACAGAAAATGTGGTACATCTACACAATGGAGTACTACTCAGCTATCAAAAACAATGACTTCATGAAATTCATAGGCAAATGAATGGAACTAGAAAACATCATACTAAGTGAGGTAACCCAAACACATACAAAACCACACACATGGTACACACTTACTGATAAGTGTATATCAGCCCAATAGCTTGAATTACCCAAGATACAATCCACAGACCCCATGAAGCTCAAGAGGAAGCACGATCAAAGTACAGATGCTTCAGGCCTTCTTAAGAGAACAAAGTACTAGGAGGGGATATGAGACAAAGTTTGGAGCAAGTGTGAAGGACAATATTGATGAAGCAAGATGTGCATGCTGACAGGAGCCTGATGGCTGTCTTCTGAAGAGCTCAGACGAATGTGATGACAAATATAGAAATGAATGCTAGCATACCATTGAACTGAGAACAGGGTCCCAGTTGGAGGACTTAGAAAAGGATTGAAGGAGCTGATGGGGCTTGCAGCCCAATAAGAACAACAGGTACTAACCATCCAATCTCTCTAAACCATTCCCAAAGAGTACATGGACAGTCCCATGACTCAGCTGCATATGTAGCAGAAGGATGGCCTTGTTGGACACCAGTGGGGAAAAAGCCCTTGGTCCTGTAGGGTTGGAAGCCTAGAGTAAGGTGAATGTCAGGGCATGGGCGATGTAAGGGTTCAGGAGGGGCAAACACCTTATATAGAAAAGGAAGGGGATCAGATGGGGGTTCGGTTGGAAACTGGAAAAAAACACCCCGTTAAAATGTAAATTGAAAATATCAATAAAAAGGAAGGATGTGTCTAGTCTCAGTGACCTGATGCACAAGGGATGGATAATATCAATGAGGCTACCCTTTTCAGAGGAAAGGGGGATGGGGAAAGGGTTATGTGTGGAGGTACTGGAAGGACGGGGAGTCATGATCAGGATGTAAAGTGAGTAAATAAATGATTAATTAAAATAGAGGTAAAATAGTAAATTCAGTAAAATCCACTCCCTTTTGAAAAAAAAACCTGCTACAGCAGAAAGGCAGGAGCTTTGTGTGGTGGCAGGAATCTGAGAAACTTACTCTGATGGCAAACCTTGAAACAGAAATTTGGTCAACTGGGGGACTAAGTGTTCAAATACCTGAGACTGTGGGAAAATTGATCATTCAAACTACTACATATGGGTTTTCTGCAACTGAATCTATTCATTTTGGATTTTCAATCCATTGTTGAAAGTCAATGACCATTAGCTTTCCCCCGCTCCAGTTCTCCAAACAACGTCTCGAGTTGATTATTGTGAGTAAATGCCTAGGTCAAAGGAGGACTTCTTTCCCAACTAGCTCATAACTCAATTATCCCATTTATTCTATTCTAAGTGCTGCCCTGGGCCACCTCTTTGGTTCATTTTTGCAACTGTCTCCAGTATCAGTGTCAGGGGTGAATGTTTCCCCTACTGTCTCTCTATCCCAGCATCCACCCCTCCCCATGTCTCATGACTTCACCCACCTCCCTCTCAGCTCATTAGGTTTTAAATTGACAGGTTAATGCTTTACACACAGTGATTCCTCTACGCTTCCCCCCTTTTAGTCCAATTAAAAGGCTCTTTTTCTTACAGAATAAACTATATAAATAACAATTATGAAAACTACTGGGTAAGATTTACATTCATAATGTTCAGTCCATATGTATCCTTTTTGGAGAAAGAATTTTATTATGTATCCCTATTTTGGTGAGTTCAAGGTTCTGTGAATTATTCTCTATCATAACTTGCATTACAATATAAAACATCTTAGACTTAAGAACATTTTTAAATCCTAAACAATCTAAATTTAATTATGCGACATAACTATCTAGTCTTCAACAGCATTGGGTCATGAGAAGGAATAAATTATTACCCTACCCACGTAGTGATACAACAAGTAGCTTCTAACTATAAAATAATAGAACGCTGGGTGTAGACAGTTCTCTTAAATTCCGCTATAATGTTGGCGCATCCATCTTTAGCATATGGTGGCCTAGATATCTCGACAGACTTTTTTTGTAAAACCAGGAAACATGAAGGCCTGTTTTGCTTGTCTTGTAAAGCTCATATTGATGTCCCTGCATCTTGTTTGTCCACTTTAGTAGCATACTGTCAGAAGTAGAAACAGGGGCAGTTTCTTGCCCAGTAGCTAACTTGCTACTATATAAAACCAAACTCCATATGGGGTTTTAGATGCTCATCATCTTCCTTGAAGAAGAAGAATGGGTGCTGCAAGGGCAGACTTGTCTCATTGTCAAAAGGCCTTTTATAGTAAAAACATCTTTAAATACCAAATCTGTAGATCAGAATTGTTTTTGAAGACCATCTCATATCCCAGTATATCTAAACAGGTAAATGTTGCTAAATGTAAATGTTTCTAACTATTTACTATCTGTTTATATCTTACCAAATATATTTTTGTAATAAATAAACTAGTATCTAACATAACCATAAATTTGATTGATTAACCTATAACTTGTATTTTCTTATTTACCTCAACATTTTGTAATAACAGTTTTTTTTTTTTTTTTTCAGGCGAATGTTTTAATTTAACTTTGATATGTTGTAGATTCTTCCACCTTGGACTCACTGACTCAGAAAACTCAAAGCTTTTATCGAGAACACTTGAAGAAGAAGCTGTCCCATATTGTTCCAAAATGTTCAATGTTAGTATTCAAAGATTTCGTTCAAGGGAGACAGTCATTCAGGATGACTATGATACTTTTGAGAACCTTCTTGTATTAAGGGAGATGAAAAAGCCACATGGTGTTCCTAGAAAGGCATAAACTGGAAATTGGCAAGACGTGTGTTGAAAAATGTAATGCTAGCTGGAGGCAAGGCTTGGTGTTTGTATTGTGGATTTTAAAGGACTAGAACTTAACATTTCATTTTAAAAGCTTATAGGAGAGCTCCATTTTGTGGTTGCTGCTTGGATCTGTGCTCTGACAACTCTGCCTGACTCCCAGGAGGACTTCTCCCAAGCCCTGTTGAGATACATGTCCCAATTCTCTGCCTGCTGGGTCCCTGAAAGCCCAGAAGCCAGGATCTTCCACATCTTTCTGTATCCCAACTGGCCCAATCCTTACCTGTAATCATGGATCTGCACTCCACTCTCCAGCCCATTGTTCTGCCTCCCCCCAAATGTGCTGCTCCATCAGGGACAATCAGGTGAACGACAATGCACCAATTCACTTATCTGGTGGACCCCCAGCAGACTTGGAGCCCTGAGATCTGCCATGTCCTTCTGATCTCCATCTTTTAGTCAACACATCTACCTGCAGTTGAGGATCTGCACTCTCCCCTGGGCTACAGCTCTGCCTGCCTCTTTGGAGGTCAGCTGTTGCCCAGAACAACCAGTCTCAGAGGTCTGTGTTATTCACAGGATTCCAAGGCAAGGCAAACCAGGTGGCTAAAGGCTTCAAAAGTCAGTGCAATATGTAACCATCAGAACAAAACTCTCCCTACTACCACAACAAGCCATAGGTATCCCTAGCCCATTTAACAAACAAGACTTTAACCTTAAACCCGACCTTATGAAGATGATAGAGGCCTTTAAAGAAGAAATAAACAAGTCCTAAAAATAAAAAAATTACAATCAAACATGTGAAGAGAAATGGGTTAAACTAACTATTCAAGACCTGAAAATGGAAATAGAAAGCAGTAAAAATTAAAAAAAAGAAAACACAAACAGAGGTAACCATGGAGATGGAAAATGTAGGAAGAACAAAATTACAGATACAAACATCATCAACAAGAAAACAGAGACAGAAAGAGAATCTGAAATGTAGAAAATACAATAGAATAAATTGATATGTTTGTCACAGAAAATGCCAAATGTAAAAAGTTTCTAATACAAAACAGTCAGGAAATTTAGGACACTATAGAATGACCAAACCTAAAAACAAGATGAATAGAAGGAGAAAAAAATTCCCAGTTCAAAGGTCTAGAATGTATTTTTAACAAAATCATACAAGAAAAGTTCCCTAACCTCAAGAAAGAGAGGAGATGGCTATAAACATACAAGATGCTTACAAACCAAATAGATTGGATCAGAAAAGAAAATTGTCTTGCCACATAATAATAAAACACTAAATGTAGAACAAAAAGAACAATTATTGTCCTTTTTGTCTCTCAACATCCAACGGACTCAATTCATCAATAAAATCACCCAAGCTAACAGCATGGGCATATGAACAGGATCTATCATTCTCCTGCATACAAAAACACCTCAACAACATAGATGACACTGCCTCCTAATGTAACAGGCAGGAAAAGGTTTCCAAGCAAATAGTCCCAAGAAACAAGCTGGAGTACCCATTCTAATATCTTATAAAATGAATTCCAGAAAATTAATCAAAAGATGGGAAAAAATGTCACACTCATTCATCAAAAAGAATCCATGAAGATGATGTTTGATTCTGAACATCTATGCCTAAAATGCAAGAGCACCTACATTCATAAAAAAGAAACATTACTAATGCTTAAATCATATACCAAACTCCACATACCACTGTCACCAGTAGACAAGTCAACAAAACAGAATCTAAACTGAGAAATAAGGAAACTAACAGGATTGGGGAGGTTTTAAGGATCAATCCAAGAGACCATAGCTGAGATGTCTAGTAGTTCGATTATGGAACCTGGAGAGGTGACCTCCTGTAGCCTGGTATGAGATAAGGTTTCCTGTAACCTAAAACTTTTGAGCCCCATAAATTTTGTCCTGTCTAAAAAAGAAATGCAGGGGCAGGCATGGAACAGAAGTACTGAGGAATTGTCGCCAACAGCCAATAACTTGGGTCCCATCCATGGGCAGAAAACAATCCTTCCTACTGTTGATGATGCTGTTTGATAGCAGACAGTAGACTAGCATGGCTGTCCTCTGAGAGGTTACTCCAAGCAGCTGACTTAAGCAGATACTGAGACCCACACACAGACATATGGTGGATCATTGGGACTCTTGTAGAGGAGTTGTAGGAAGGATTAAGGGACACGTAGGGGATAGGAACTCCACAGAAACTACATTTAAACAAGGTCTTTCCACAAATCCAGCCCTCCAAAGGATAATATATGGAAAACTCCAGCACAAGGAGGGAAACTGCACCCTAGAAAAATCAAGAAATTAATCTTTCACAATTCCAAAAGAAGATAACCACACAAACATAATTCCACCTCTAACAACAAAAATAACTGGAAACAACAACCACTATTCCTTAATATCTCTTATTATAAATGGACTTAATTCCCCAATAAAAGACATAGACTAAGAGACTGGAAAATAAACAGGACCACCAGTCCACTTGAGAACATCTGAACAAGAAGAAAACCGTTGGATGGTATTTGAAACCCCATCTAAGTACCTGGAGATAGTGTATTTACAGATCTTGGAGAAAAGACTAGATCCAAAACTTTAGTAAACCATCATAATCCCCTAACTACATTTCTAAATGTTTGCTCTTGTATCCGTCCTCAAATGTGTATTTCTCACTGCATATCAAAAGAAAACTTCTCAGTGCAAAAGACAGAGACCATTACAGAAAACAAACTAGTCAAAATGCAGGAGTTATAAGCCAATTCTAGATACATTTACAACTTTAACTCCCTCACCCCAATGCTCAAAGACACTGCAAGTTAAGAAAACTGCAGGGTTCTTAGGAAGAAAATCAGTTGTGTGGGAAGATGTTTTTGCTGGTGCAAACACATGAAGGAATGTTTTTCTTGAAGTGGACCCAATTGAAAAGAACTAAGGCAGACTTAGATGTTTGAAGTAGGCACAAGAGAAGAATGTTCTGCCTAAAGCAAAAGAACACGAAAGGACACGTGAGGAAGGGTTCTTTGCTAACCACATATGTTATTTTCTGCCTTACATTCCATAGTTGGACTGCATTTTGTCAGGAATCCATGGAAGAAACATACTAAAATCTTCTGGTGGTATGAATAGTTTCTTGCCATTTCTGTGGACTTAGGATGATTGGCAAGTGCTGTGAAGCTGAGACAGCCACCATATGTCTGTGTGAGTTGAGGAGCGACCCGTGGAGGACATGCGATAATTGGAGGGTATAAATAGGACTCAATGGACAGTGAGGGAGGTTAAGCTAGGCTTGCTTATAGAGCTAACTGTGCAATGCTTCTGTGTCTTATGTCTTCACTGGTCTTTGTTGATATTTGCTTTCGTTGATATGTGCTCAGAGAGGCACAGCTGAGAACTTCTCCTGGCATCCAGGTCCCTCCTGCTGACTTGTGCCAAAGCTGAGGCCTGGCTGTCTCTGCTTGGTAGTGCCACCACTGCTGATTCGCATTTGCTATCCACACTCTTCCAAACTGGACAAGTGTTTGTCAGTGAATCGAACTGGACCCACTGACCTGTGAACTGAATCATGGATTCAGACAACACAGGTAGGAGTTGGTCAAATTTTTAACAGGTTCACTTCTCCTGTATCCTTTCTTTCCCACTACCTCTGGTGGGTGGTGGGCTACAAAGGATGTTAAAGCAATTAAAAATAATCATTAAAAATAGGTTTTGAAAAAATCGCCCCTGTGAAGAGCTCATCAGTTGGTTATCCAATACAAAATAGTCAGCCTTGAAGTCATACCTAAAACCATTATGCAGATTGAGCAGATTATAAAATATTTTAGGAATATATATGCCATATATTTTTCTCATTTTATTAAATTGGGTATTTCTTATTTACATTTCAATTGTTATTACATTTCCGGTTTCCAGGCCGACATCCCCTAACACCTCTCCCTCCCATGTTTTCTTCTATATGGGTGTTCCCTCCCATAATCCTTTCCATAACCGACCTCCCCCAACAATCACTTCACTGGGGTTCAGTCTCAGCAGGACCAGGTCTTCCCCTTCACTGGTGCTCTTATAGGCTATTCATTGCTATGTATGCAGTTGGAGTCCAGGGTCAGTCCATGTATAGTCTTTGGGTAGTGGCTTAGTCCCTGGAAGCTCTGGTTGCTTGGCATTGTTGTTCATATGGGGTCTCGAGCTCCTTCAAGCTCTTTCAGTCCTTTCTCTGATTCCTTCAACGGATATCCCATTCTCAGTTCAATGGTGTGCTGCTGGCATTCGCCTATGTATTTGCCATATTCTGGCTGTGTCTCTCAGGAGAGATCTACATCCGGTTCCTGTCAGCCTGCACTTCTTTGCTTCATCCATCTTATCTAGTTTGGTGGCTGTATATGTATAGGCCACATGTGGGGCAGGCTCTGAATGGGTGTTCCTTCTGCCTCTGTTCTAAACTTTGCATCCCTATTCCCTCCCAAGGGTATTCTTGTTCCCCTTTTAAAGAAGGAGTGAAGCATTCGCATTTTGGTCATCCTTCTTGAGTTTCATTTGTTCTAGGCATCTAGGGTAATTCAAGCATTTGGGCTAATAGCCACTTATAAATGAGTGCATACCATGTGTGTTTTTCTGTGATTGGGTTACTCACTCAGGATGATATTTTCCAGTTCCATCCATTTGCCTATGAATTTCATAAAGTCATTGTTTTTGATAGCTGAGTAGTATTCCATTGTATATATGTACCACATTTTACTGTATCCATTCCTCTGTTGAAGGGCATCTGGTTCTTTCAGTTTCTGGCTATTATAGATAAGTGACTATGAACATAGTGGATCATGTCTTTGTTACATGTTGGAGCATCTTTTGGGTATATGCCCAAGAGAGGTATAGCTGGATCCTCAGGTAGTTCAATGTCCAATTTTCTGAGGAACTCCAGACTGATTTCCAGAATGGTTGTACCAGTCTGCAATCCCACCAACAATGGAGGTAGGTCTTCTTTCTCCATCCTCATCCAGCATTTGCTGTCACCTGGTTTTTGATCTTAGCCATTCTCACTGGTGGAGGTGAAACCTCAGGGTTGTTTTGATTTGCATTTTCCTTATGACTAAAGATGTTGAACATTTCTTTAGGTGTTTCTCAGCCACATGACATTCCTCAGCTGTGAATTCTTCCTTTAGCTCTGAACCCCATTTTTTAATTGGGTTATTTGTCTCCCTGCCGTCTAACTTCGTGAATTCTTTGTATATTTTGGATATGAGCCCTCTATCAGTTGTAGGATTGGTAAAGATCTTTTCCCAATCTGTTGGTTGTCATTTTGTCCTAACAACAGTGTCCTTTTGCCTTACAGAAGCTTTGTAGTTTTATGAGATCCCATTTGTCATTCTTGATCTTAGAGCATAAGCCATTGGTGTTTTGTTCAGGAAATTTTCTCCAGTGCCCATGTGTTCCAGATGACTCTTCCCCCAGTTTTTCTTCTATTAGTTTGAGTGTGTCTGGTTTGATGTGGAGGTCCTTGATCCACTTGGACTTAAGCTTTGTACAGGGTGATAAGCATGGATCGATCTGCATTCTTCTACATGTTGACCTCCAGTTGAAACAGCACCATTTGCTGAAAATGCTATCTTTTTTCCATTGGATGGTTTTGGCTCCTTTGTCAAAATCAAGTGACCATAGGTGTGTGGGTTCATTTCTGGGCCTACAATTCTATTCCATTGGTCTATCTGTCTGTCTCTGAACCAATACCATACAGTTTTTACTACTATTGCTCTGTAAGACTGCTTGAGTTCAGGATATGATTCCCCAGAAGTCCTTTTATTGTTGAGCATAGTTTTAGCTATCCTGGGTTTTTTGTTATTCCAGATGCATTTGCAAATTGTTCTGTCTAACTCTTTGAAGAATTGGATTGGTATTTTTCTGGGGATTGCATTGAATCAGTAGATCGCTTTTGGTAAAATGGCCATTTTTACTATATTAATCCTGCCAATCCATGAGCATGGGAGATCTTTCCATCTTCTGAGATCTTTAATTTCTTTCTTCAGAGGCTTGAAGTTCTTATCATACAGATCTTTCACATGCTTGGTTAAAGTCACACCAAGGTATTTTATATTATTTGGGAGTATTATGAAGGGTGTCATTTCCCTAATTTCTTTCTCGGCTTGTTTCTCTTTTGTGTAGAGGAAGGCTACTGATTTATTTGAGTTAAATTTATACCCAGCCACTTTGCTGAAGTTGTTTATCAGCTTTAGTAGTTCTCTGGTGGAACTTTTGGGATCACTTAAATATACTATCATATCATCTGCAAATAGTGATATTTTTACTTCTTCTTTTCCAATCTGTATCCCCTTGATCTCCTTTTGTTGTCTGATTGCTCTGGCTAAAACTTCAAGAACTATATTGAATAAGTAGGGAGAGAGTGGGCAGCCTTGTCTAGTCCTTCATTTTAGTGGGATTGCTTCAAGTTTCTCTCCATTTAGTTTACTGTTAGCTACTGGTTTGCTGTATATGGTTTTTTACTATGTTTAGGTATGGGCCTTTGAATTCCTATTCTTCCAGGACTTTTTCATGAAGGGGTGTTGAATTTTGTCAAATGCTTTCTCAGCATCTAATGAAATGATCATGTGGTTTTTATCTTTCAGTTTGTTTATACAATGGATTATGTTGATGATTTTCTGTATAGTAAACATCCCTGCATGCCTGGGATGAAGACTACTTGATCATGATGGATGATTGTTTTGATATGTTCTTGGATTCGGTTTGCAAGAATTTTATTGAGTATTTTTTTGCATCGATATTCATAAGGGAAATTGGTCTGAAGTTCTCTTTCTTTGTTGGGTCTTGGTGTGCTTTAGGTATAAGACTAATTGTGCCTTCATAGAAAGAATTTGGTAGTGCTCCATCTGTTTCAGTTTTGTGGAATAGTTTGGATAGTATTGGTATGAGGTCTTCTATGAAGGTCTGATAGAATTCTACACTGAACCCATCTGGACCTGGGCTCTTTTTGGTTGGGAGACTTTTAATGACTGCTTCTATTTCTTTAGGAGAATGGGGTTGTTTAAATGCTTTATCTGTTCCTGATTTAACTTTGGTACCTGGTGTCTGTCTAGGAAATTGTCCATTTCCTGCAGATTTTTAAGTTTTCTTGAATATAGGCTTTTGTAGTGGGATCTGATGATTTTTTGAATTTCCTCTGATTCTGTTGTTATGTCTCCCTTTTCATTTCTAATTTTGTTAATTTGGACACACTATCTGTGTCCTCTGGTTAGTCCAGCAAAGGGTTTATCTATCTTGTTGATTTTCTCAAAGAACCAGCTTTTGGTTCTGTTGATTCTTTGTATAGTCCTTTTTGTTTCTACTTGGTTCATTTCAGTCTGAGTTTGATTATTTCCTGCCTTCTACTCCTCTTGGGTGTGTTTGCTTCTTTTTGTTCTAGAGCTTTTAGGTGTGCTGTCAAGCTGCTGACATATGCTCTTTCCTGTTTCTTTCTGCAGGCACTCAGCGCTATGAGTTTTCCTCTTAGCACAGCTTTTATTGTGTCCCATAAGTTTGGGTATGTTGTACCTTCATTTTCATTAAATTCTAAAAGTCTTTAATTTCTTTCTTTATTTCTTCCTTGACCAGGTTATCATTGAGTAGAGCATTGTTCAATTTCCACGTATATGTGGGCATTCTTCCCTTATTGTTATTGAAGACCAGCTCTTAGTCCATGGTGGTCTGATAGGACTGTGGGATTATTTCTATCTTTCTGTATCTGTTGAGGCCTGTTTTTGGACTGATTATATGGTCAATTTTTGGAGAAATTACCATGAGGTGCTCTTGAAGAATGTATATCATTTTTGCTTTTAGGATAGAAATGTTCTAAAATATCTGTTAAGTGCATTTGTTCATGACTTCTCTTCCAGTCTGTCTACCTCTCTGTTTAATTTCTGTTTCCATGATATGTCCATTGATGAGAGTGGGGTGTTGAAATTTCCTACTATTATTGTGTGAGGTGCAATGTGTGCTTTGAGCTTTAGTAAGGTTTCTTTTATGTATGTAGATACCCTTGTATTTGGAGCATAGATATTTAGGATTGAGAGTTCATCTTGGTGGATTTTTCCTTTGATGAATATGAAGTGTCCTTCCTTATCTATTTTGAAGACTTTTAGTTGAAAATCGATTTTATTCGATATTAGAATGGCTACTCCAGCTTTCTTCTTCAGACCATTTGCTTGGAAAGTTGTTTTCTAGCCTTTCACTCTGAGGTAGTGTCTGTCTTTGTCCCTGAGGTGTGTTTCCTGTAGGCAGCAGAATGCAGGGTCCTCATTGCATATCCAGTTCATTAATCTATGTCTTTTTATTGGGGCATTGAGTCCATTGATGTTGAGAGATATTAAGGAATAGTGATTATTGCTTCCTGTTATATTCGTATTTGGATGTGAGATTATGTTTATGTGCTTTTCTTCTCTTTGTTTTGTTGCCAAGACAATTAGTTTCTTGCTTTTACTAGGGTGTAGCTTGCCTCCTTATGTTGGGCTTTACCATTTATTATCCTTTGTAGTGCTGGATTTGTAGAAAAATATAGTGTAAATTTGGTTTTGTCATGGAATATCTTGGTTTCTCCATCTATGTTAATTGAGAGTTTTGCAGGATACAGTAACCTGGGCTGGCATTTGTGTTCTCTTAGGGTCTGTATGATATCTGTCCAGGATCTTCTGGCTTTCACAGTCTCTGGCGAAAAGTCTGTTGTGATTCTGATAGGTCTGCTTTTATATGTTACTTGACCTTTTTCCCTTACTGCTTTTAATATTCTTTTTTTGTTTTGTGCATTTGGTGTTTTGACTATTATGTGACAGAGGGAGTTTCTTTTCTGGTCCAATCTATTTGGAGTTCTGTAGGCTTCTTGTATGCTTATGGGCATCTCTTTCTTTATGTTAGGGAAGTTTTCTTCTATGATTTTGTTGAAGATATTGGTCCTTTGCGCTGGGGAGTCTTCACTCTCTTGTATACATATTATCCTCAGGTTTGATCTTCTCATTGTGTCCTGGATTTCCTGTATGTTTTGGACCAGTAGCTTTTTCTGTTTTTCATCATCTTTAATTGTTGTGTTGAAAATTTCTATGAATCTCCTGCTCCTGAGATTTTCTCTTCTAGCTCTTGTATTCTGCTGGTGATGCTTGTATCTATGGCTCCTTGTCTCTTCCTTTGGTTTTCTTTATGCATGGTTGTCTCCTTTTGTGCTTTCTTTATTGCTTCTATTTCCATTTTTAATTCCTTCACCTTTTTAGTTGTGTTTTCCTGTAATTCTTTCAGGGAGTTTTGTGATTCCTTTCTATATGCTTCTACTTGTTTATTTATGTTTTCCTGCATTTCTCTAAGGGAGTTCTTTATGTCCTTCTTGAAGTCCTCCATCATCATGATCAAATGTGATTTAAAATCTAGATCTTGCTTTTCTGTTGTGTTTGGATATTCAGTGTTTGTTTTGGTGGGAGTATAGGGCTCCGATGATGCCATGTAGCCTTGGTTTCTGTTGCTTGGGTTCCTATGCTTGCCTGTCGCCATCAGGTTGTCTCTGGTGTTACCTTGTTCTGCTATTTCTGACAGTGGCTAGACCACTATAGGCTTGTGTGTCAGGAGTGCTGTAGACCTGTTTTCCTGTTTTCTTTCAGCCAGTTGTGGGAACAGAGTGTTCTGCTTTCAGGCGTGTAGTCTTTCCTGTCTACTGGTCTTCAGTTGTTCCTGTGGGCATGTGTCCTGAGTCTACCAGGCAGGTCACTTGGAGCAGAGAAGTTGGTCTTACCTCTGGTCCCGGGCCTGAAGTTGCTCCTTGTGGACTGTGTTTCAGCTCTCCATGAGGGAAGCAACCGGAAGGGCTTGCCCCGCCTTTTCTCAGGTCCCTGTGCATAGTGGTCCCAGATGGTGCTAGGTGTTTTCCTCTAGAGTTAGAAATTTGGGCAGTGTGTAGTCTCTTCTGGCTTCCCAGGCGTGTCTGCCCCTCTGAAGGTTTAGTTCTCCCTCCCACGGGATTTGGGTGCAGGGAGCTGTTTGTCCTGGGTCCCTTCAGTTCCGGGCAGTGTCTGGACTGCAATGAACCTGCAGCTTGTGTGTCCCTATCTTCCTTTTCCCAGAGGCCCTATACAGTTTCCTCTTGGGCCAGGGATGTTGGCAATGGTGGGCAGTACTGGAGGTCTCCCCTGCCCTGCAGTCTCAGGAGTGCCCACCTGTCTGGGTGATGAGATCTCTCTCCCACGGAGTCTGGGAGCAGGGAGCTGTGGGCCGGGATCAGCGAGGTTTGGGCTCTAGCTAGAAAACCCTGCCATATATTTTAATTTAATTTAATTGATATATATGTACTAATTCAAGTAAAAGGGATCATGAATTCATAATTATCCAAAAGAAATACATGGAATGTCTTGGTGTGAGACAAGAAATTATGTAATTATGGTATAACCTTAAAATTTTTAGGAAGTTTAAAATAGTTTATTCCACCATAAACATTATGCTATGCATATGTATACTAAAACATCACATCGTACCCTATAAATATATACAAGTTTTTGGTCTTTACCTATCAGCTAAAAAAATAAAATTTGTGGGTTGGAGAGATTTGTTGAAAATTCTGTCTTTTTTCCCCCGGATGATTTTAGCCCCTTTGTCAAAGATCAAGTGACCATAGGCGTGTGGGTTCATTACTCTGTCTTCAGTTCTAGTCCACTGATCTACCTGCCAGTTTGTGTACCACTACCATACAGTTTTGTTTTTATCATGATTGCTCTGTAGTACAGCTTTAGGTCAAGGATGGCGATTCCTCCAGAAGTTCCTTTATTGTTGAGAATAATTTTCACTATTCTTATTTTTTGTTATTCCAAATGAATTTGCAAATTGCTCTTTCTAACTCCACGACGAATTGAGTTGGAATGTTGATGGGGATTGCATTGAATCTGTAGATTGCTTTCAGCAAGATGGCCATTTTTACTATATTAATCCTGCCAATCCATGAGCATGGGAGATCTTTCCATCGTCTGAGATCTTCTTCAATTTCTTTCTTCAGAAACTTGAACTTCTTGTCATACAGATCTTGCTTGGTTTGAGTCACACCAAGATATTTTATGTTATTTGTGAATATTGTGAAGGGTATAGTTTCCCTAATTCCTTTCTCAGCCTGTTTGTCCTTCGAGTAGAGGAAAGATGCTCACTTGAATTAATTATGTATTGAGCAAAATTATTGAAGTTGTTTTTCAGGTTTATGAGTTCTCTGGTAGAATTTTTGTGGTCACTTAAGTGTACTATCATATCTGCATGTAGTATTATTTTGACTTCTTCCTTTTCAATTTGTATCCTTCTGGCCTCCTTTTGTTGTCTGATTGCTCTGACAAGGACTTTGAGGAGTATACTGAATAGGTATGGAGAGAGTTGGCAGCCCTGTGTAGTCCCTGATTTTAGTGAAGCAATATGCTTCAAATTTCTCTCCATTTAGTTTGATGTTGGCTACTGGTCTGCTGTATATTGCTTTTACTATGTTTAAGTATGGGTCTTGAACACCTGGTCTTTCCAAGAAATTTACCATGAAGGGGTGTTCAATTTTGTCAAATGGTCTCTCAGCATCTAATGAGATGGTCATGTGGTTACATAATTTGGGTTTGTTTATTAGTGGATTACGTTGATGGATTTCTGTATATTGGTCTGAAGTTCTTTTTATTTGTTGGGTCTTTGTGTGGTTTAAGTATGAGCATAATTGTGGCTTCATAGAATGAATTGGGTAGGGTTCCTTCTCTTTATATTTTGTGGAATAGTTTGAAGAGTATTGGTATTAGGTCTTCTTTGAATGTCTTCATAGAATTCTGTACAAAACCCATCTGGTCCTGGGCTTCTTTTGCTTCATATACTTTTAATGACTGATTCTATTTCTTTAGGGGTTTGGGGACTCTTTAGATGGTTTATCAGACACTGAATTAACTTTGGTACCTGGTATCTGTGTAGAAAATTGTCCATTTCCTTAATATTTTTCACTATTTTGAGTATAGGTTATTTTAGTAGGATCTGACGATTTTTTAAAAAATTTCTTCAGTTTCTGTTGTTATGTCTCCCTTTTCATTTCTGATTTGTTAATTTGGATAATTTCTCTGTGCTCTCTGGCTAGTATGGCTAAGGGTTTACCTTTCTTGTTGATTTTCTCAAAGAACCAGTTCCTGGTTATGTTGATTCTTTGTGTAGTTCTTTTTATTTCTACAAGGTTGACTTCAGCTTTGAGTTTCATTATATCCTGTTATCTATTTCTTTTGGGTGTATTTGCTTTATTTTGTTCTAGAGTTTTCAGGTGCATTGTCAAGTTACTAGTGTATGCTATGTCCAGTTTCTTTTTGGAGGCACTCCGAGCTATGAGTTTTCTTCTTAGCACTGTTCTCATTGTGTCTCATAAGTTTGAATATGTTGTGTCTTCATTTTAATTAAATTCTAATAAGTTAGCATTGAGTCAAGCTTTGTTCAGCTTCCTTGTGAAGCTTCCTTGTGTATGTGGGCATTCTGTTGTTTTTGTTGTTAATGAAGACCAGCCATACGCCGTGGTGATCTGATAGGATGCATGGGATTATTTCAATCATCTTGTATCTGTTGAAGCCTGTTCCGTGACCAATTATATGGTCAATTTTGGAGAATGTAACATAAGGTGCTGAGAAAAAGATACACACACACACACACACACACACACACACACACACACATTGTTTTAGGATGAAATGTTCTAGAGATATCTGTTAAATTCATTTGGTTCATAACTTCTGTTAGTTTCATTGTGTCTTTCTTTAGTTTCTGTTTCCATGATCTGACCATTGATGAGACTGGGGTGTTGAAGTCTCCCACTATTATTGTGTGTGGTGCAAGGTGTGCTTTGAACTTTAGTAAAGTTCTTTTATGATTGGGGATGCCCTTGCATTTGGAGCACAGGTATTTAGGATTGAGAATTCATCTTGGAAGATTTTTTCCTTTGATGAGTACAATGTGTCCTTCCGTGCCTTTTTTGATAACTTTTGGCTGAAAGTCGATTTTACTCAATATTAGAATGGATAATCCAGCTTGTTTCTTGGAACCACTTGCTTGGAAACATTTTTTCTAGCCTTTTACTCTAATGTAGTATCTGTTTTTGAGGTGCATTTCCTTATTTAGGGAAATGTTGAGTCCAGTTTACCTATCCAGTCTGATAGTCTATGTGTTTTATTGAGGAATTGAGTTCATTGATGTTAAGTGATATTAAGGAATAGAAATTCTTAGTTTCCTGTTATTCTTGTTGTTTCGGGTGGAATTATGTTTGTGTGGCTCTTCTCTTTTGGGTTTGTTGAAAGAAGATTGATTTTTGCTATTTCTAGGGTGTAGTTTCCTCCTTTGTTGGAGTTTCCATCTATTATCCTTTTTGTAGACTGGATTTGTAGAAAGATATTGTGTGAATTTAGTTTTGTCATGGAATATCTTTTTCCAATTATGGTAATTGAGAGTTTTGTTAAATATAGTAGCCTGGGGTGGCTTTTTGTGTTCTTTATGGTCTGTATGACATCTCCAGGATCTTATAACTCTCATAGTCTCTGTTCAGAAGTCTGGAGTAATTCTGATAGATCTGCCTTTATATGTTACTTGACCTTTTCCCCTTACTGCTTTTAATATTCTTTCTTTATTTTGTGCGTTTGGTGTTTTGACTATTATGTGACGGGAGGTGTTTCTTTTCTGGTACAATCTATTTGATGCTCTGTAGGTTTCTTTGTGTGTTCTTAAGCATCTATTTTCTATTGGATATTTTATTTATTTACATTTCAAATGTTATCCCTTTTCTTGGTTCCTCCTCTCCCCATCTCCGCTGCCTCTGCTTCTCTGAGGATGTTGCCCTTCCCACACACACACTTCCACTAACACTCTGGCATTATCCTACTCTGGGAACAAGACAGCATCTCTTTCTTTAGTTTAGGATGTTTTCTTCTATACTTTTATTTAAGATATTTACTGAACTTTATTTTGAAAAATCTTTATATCTTCTGTACCTATTATCCTTAGGTTTGGTCTTCTCATTGTGTCTTGGATTTCCTGGATGTTGTGGGTTAGGAGCTTTTTGAATTTTGCATTTTCTTTAACTATTGTGTCAATGTTTTCTATGGTACATTGTGCCCTGAGATTCTTTCTTCTGTCAATTATATTCTGTTGGTGATGCTTGTGTCTATGACTCTGATCTCTTTCATAGGTTTTCTATCTCTGGGGTTGTCTCCTTGTGACGTCTTTTATTGTTTGTATTTCCATTTTTAGAACCTGAATTATTATTTTTTTAATACCTTCACCTGTTTGATTGTTTTCCTGTAATTCTTTAAGAGTTTTTTGTGTTCTCTCTTTAAGGCTTCTATGTGTTCATATATGCTCTGTATTTCTTTAAGGGAGTTATATATGTCCTTTTTAAAGTCCTCTATCATTATCCCAAGATGTGATTTTTAAAACCACATCTTGCTTTTCCCGTGTTTTCAGTTAGTCAGGACTTGTTGTGGTGGGTAACTCTGTTCTGATGATGTCACGTATCCTTTGTTTTTGTTTCTTTGGTTATTACCTTTGCCTCTTGCCATCTGGTTATCTCTCTTATTAGTTGATCTTCTCTCTGACTGGAGGCTGTCCCTCCTGTTGTCCTGTGAACCTATGATAAGAGTGAGAGCGCTCTTGGTAGACCAGCTCTCTACTGATAGGATTTGGTTACATGGTATGGTGAGACAGCTTTAGCCATGGGCAAGATCTGAAGGATCCTCTTTCCAGTTACTCCTCGGTTTCTGTGCCATGTGTACTTCTGGTGGGTCCCTCTTAGACAGTTATTTGAGCAAAAGTGGTGGTCTCACTTGTGGGCTTAGCAGTGACAGTACTCCTGGGAGACAAGCTCTCTCTGTACAGAATTTAGATATGGAGGGACGTGGGCTTACCTTAGCTCTAGGCAGATGGAAACCAGAAGGATCCTGTCCATAATCTTAAATTTTTAAATTATTTTAAACATGGGAATTTGAAGGAAAGAAAACTTTGGACGGTTCTCAATGAGGTTTTGTCTAGTCCAGGCTGTGAAAAAGAAATGAATATCAAGAAAGAACAGAAGTACTGGAAGTCGGCAGCAGACCACATATCATAAGCATCTGCTCAGAAGTTAGCAGAGGGACATTTTGTCACAGAAAATAAAACAATAAACAAACACAAACCCATCAATCCCCGTGAAAAACAAACAACAAACATAAATCAATATGCTCTTGGGTATGCCATTTTCTTTCCCTGAGTACATTTCTTTATTTTTGTTCATTCATTTACTCACTCATTCATTGTGTGTGTGTCTGCTCTCTCTGTGTGTGTGTGTGTGTGTGTGTGTGTGTGTGTGTGTGTGTGCACATGCCACTGTGAGAGTGTGGAGGTCAGCAGATAACTTGTTAGAGTTGATTCTCTCCCTTCTATTACATAAAAATCTTAGGAATCTTACTCAGGTCATGCATGACAGTAAGGCTTTTTACTCCCTGAACAATCTCCTTCAACCATTATATTACTTTAAAAGGCATCAAATTTGAATTCATACTGCCTTGCCCTGAAGTTGTTCTCGCATCAAAGCCAACTGGTTTCACATTAGTCGAACCCCCTAAAAGTTGAAAGGAAATCGCTAGGCTGCTATTGGTGACTACATGGGGCTGTGCTCATCCCTAAATTCTAGGTTATTTTCACCAGATATATTAAACAAATGTAAATGTTGATGATTCAGTTCTAAGAGTCAATCACTAGGCATTACCATGAATAAGAGGATCAGCAACACAAGGCAGGGAATCCTAGAGTTGAGATTGGGTTTCCACAGAAGGAACTTGTTGATCTTCACCATATGTCAGGACACATAGCAAAATAGTTTTATTTTGAAAGTTAAATCTTTCTGTTTTGACTTTCCTATGTTTTGTCAAGAAGAATGTGGGATACATGCATATGAGGCCTGAGGTTGATATTGGGTATCATACTTGACTTCTATTCCACTTATTCCTTGAGGCAAGGCCACTCAATCAAGCCCAGAAGCCACTAGATGGCTACTCTTTCTAGCCAGTGTGCTCTAAGATTTCACTGCCTCCAGTGTCCAAGGTTATGGTTAAATATGGGCTTCCATCTTCATACAAAAGACATAAAGATAAACATGCGGTTCAATTGAAATAATTACAGTTATAGGAATGTGCAAATTGTCCATCCGTAAGTTGATAGGCGCTTCAGTAGGTTCCATTTCTGAGTTACTGTAAGTCCTGCAGCAATGAGCATGCGTGAATACAAACCTCTGTAGTAGGATACAGAGGACCTGATGCAGTTCCCAAGAATACGAAGGCTGCATTGAGAGATTTTCTGCTGAAAGCATCAAAGAGATTGATCACTAACAATGGACCAATACTCTCTACCCTGGGCTTCTAAACTTTCTGATCTCCCATGGAAACCGAGGGACTAGTCTATGTCATCTATGTTTAATCTTCAGATTCCTTACCGTAGCTCTTGTGGTGACCATTACCACTTCTCTTTTACTCTTCCTGGTTGAGTGTAGGTTTGAGGAGTACAAAAAGGTTTTGGCAAAGAGAAACTGTGCTCCCCAAATTCTACACATTTGTGGACAGCAGAGAAGAAGAGCATTTGCAACAGAGAAAGTAAGAAATATCTATGTTTCTTGGGTGAAACTAAGCTAAGACTCAGGGAGCTTAGGGTTGAATGCGAGGGGTAGATCAGGAATCAGCATTTTTAGGCTCTAACTAATGCTCTAACCATCCAACGAATGATCTTGTAAACAGAATCAGTAACTTGTATAAAAGCTTTGGAGCAGCTTTTTTTTTTAATCTCTAAAAGGATAAAGATACTAAGAAGGGAACAGACGAAGTAGTCCTTAATCCTGGGAAAAGAGAGACTGCAATAGTAAATATTCAGTTTCTAGAAAGATTAGGACTGCCAGTCTATTTCTAGTGTCAGGGGAATGGAGGATGTGAAATTGAAAACTGGCTCAGGAGGAGATGAACACTTGAGATCTTGACTCCTGGACACTAGAAAGGTAGACCCTGGAGACCAGAGTCCTGAGTCCTAAGGAAATTGATTCTGAAAATCCACAATCCTGAAACCTGAGAAGGGTGAACTATTAGTCTTTAGACTCTTGCCTTTCAAAAGATGAAAGCCAGGGTTAGGATTTTTTACTCCTAATGAGGATGAGGTTTAATAATTGATTTCTGGGTTTTAGAGAGGGGGAAAATGAGTCTATCCTCCTGTTCTTGGGAAGTGAGGCATGTGTTAGGTGAGGTGAGTACTGGGAATCAGGAATCCTCAGTTTTGTGGGGGCAAGGATGGGTATAGAATGCCCGAGACTTTAAGTAGAGCTGGGGTCTGAGTGTTGATTCTGTGGACATGGCTTCTGAAAACTGAACTCCTGGTTCTTGGTGTAGTAGGGACTGACATCTTTCCTATTGGGTTCCAGGGAGTTGAAAACCAGCAGATTGAAATGCAGGATCCTGAGATAGCTGAGGCTGGAAGGAGACTTCTGATGCTTCTTTAGTGGATTATGGACAGGACAACTGAAGCAGTAGTAGAATGATGACTATCTGTATATCTGCGCTCAGAAGGGGAAAGAAGACACTAGTCTATCCCTGGTTAAGAGGGTGGTAGGAAACTTGGCCTGATGGACCACTCAATTCTCTTTCCTCAATGTGTCTGGACCGTAAGCCTTTCATCACTGTGCTGAAGCTCATCTCCATTGTGATCTTGGCTGCTCTCATCATAGCAGTCATTGTCAAAGGTCAGAAACCTTTAATGTTAGAGCTTCCTGCTCTAGACTCCTAGCATGTGAGTGGAGTTGATACTGAAGCTGGGACTGTGGTCTTACCTGTCTTCTGGGAAGTAGCCAAGGGTTCTCTCAGAAAGAAGTAGTTTTAGTGGAATAGTCTGACTCCTTTTACCCTTGTGGTCATACTTCCCTGGGCATCAGGATTCCTCATGATCAAATGAGACAGATTCAAGTAAGATTCTGGGATTTGGACATGATGGTCCTATGAACCCAGTACATGGTAGTTAGATCCTAGTTTGCCCTGCCTTTACAATTTATTTGTGAATTCCATACATGAATAAAATGTTTTGATTAATTCTAATATCTCCTCCCTGTCTTCAAGTTCCTCCCCTCTTCTCCACCACTACCTTTCCCTCCCAGTTTCAAGAACTACTTCATGTTTATTATCCACTGAATACTCTTAGTTTTCTCTATGTACATGGGTTTAAGACCATTTACTGGAGCATGGGTAGTCTCTTGTGGCAAGAAACCCCAATGACCCTCTATCCCTCCCGACTTCCATATCTTTCTTCCTCCCTCCCTTTCTCCCTCCTACTCTACCTCCCCCAGAAGCTTTAAGTTGCTAACTGTTACAGAGCTACAGTTGAGGCTTCCTGTGCCCATTCTCCACCTTTGTTGTGATTCTGTCTAGCTTGAGTTTCTGTAGGTTTGAACTGCAGTCACAACACTGTGAGTTCCTAGGAACAACATGTCGGAATCTCTATTTCAATCACAACTTACTACAAAAAGAAGCTTCCATAAGAAAGATTGCAGACTTGTGGTGACCTAAAAGTTGTGTCTCACAGAATGAACTAATCAGACTTAACACCTGTCTCTCAACCTGTCTTTCTCTCTCTCTGTATCTCTCCAGATCTCTGTCTCTATGTCTCTCTCTTTCTCTGTTTCTGGGTAAGAGAGTTAAGAAGCATCTGCATGTGGCTTACCAGCCTCCTGTGTTATGACATCCAGCTTCTGTATGATCTTTTTCAAACATGCTATGCTGAATAAGTCATGTCATATGAAACTTCATGTGCCTCCCTGAAAGTATAAGAGGTTCAGGTATTTCTCTTGTTTGGAGGAACATCTCAGAAGGCTCCTGTGGCCAAGCTCTACCATCCTGTCATGGAAGCCAGCTCTCTGATTTTTATGGGAAGCTCTATTCAAGGTGTTAAGGGGAAACCTCTCCTGCTTTAAGCTCCCATTTTATTGTTTTGCTTATCCCTCTGTTTTCTTTCTAAAGGTTTTCTGAACTAGAGGCATGTTCATAGTCTTGAAGCCATTTTAATAAAGCTAACCCCTCAAGGATGATTATGTGTCAGATCCTTTCCTGAACTCTCCTCATAGATTTATCAGCACTTATTATTTTCATTTTCTTTTCTTTTCATAGGCACCGAGTTTCTTACATCCCAAGATCATGATCAGAAAAAGCAATACATTCACCAGGTGAAGGCTGGACTAAGTAAGTTAACAGAAAATGGATCTCCAAGAGCATGGAAAGGTTTCCACATGGGATGAAGCAACTGTAGAGACTGGATCTCCAGTCACTCAATTTCTACCCCTGTTGAATGGGAACACTGAGGAACATTAAAGATCTAAGTTACTAGACACAATAGGCCTTGCCCACAGTCCCTTAGTTTCTAAATATGTTCAATGGGAGCTAGGATAAATATTTAAAATGGTACCTCCTGGATTCATGGGGCCATGCACACAAAAGACACTCATTTAAACCAGACTTCTAATGTCTGTTTGAACATTTAAATAAGTTTCTCCTATTCTATGTATTTCAGAGAGCTGTCCAAGATCCCCTGGGTTATCTTGGAGGGAAAAGACTCAGGAAGTTTAGAGGGGAATGACTGTGACTGAGGAGGTAGATCAGTGAATAAAGTGCTAACCAAACAAGCATGGGGACCAGAGTTTGGATCCACCACATCACATAGAATTGGAGCAGAGCCACACAGGCCTTAACACAGCAGTGGTGGGGTCCAGGCATAGCCCAGGGCTCACTTGCTAGTCTAGTCAAAACAGGGAGTCCTGTGTTCAGAAAGAGCAAGTCTCAAAATTAAAAAAAGAAAAAACATGAAAAAGTTAGAGATAAAGGCATAGAGAGAAAGAGAGACAGATGAGACAGACACAGGGGGAGACAGAGACTGAAGCCAGGCTATACTGAATGGCAGCAAGGAACTGGATCAAGTACCCTGATAACACTGCATGAAGAACTTGACAGGAATGTGTGATAGGGCAGTTCTTACAGGAATCTGAAGAGAATGAGTGGGGTGTATTTGATCAAAAGATATTGAGTGTGTACAGACATTCAGTTTAAACCATTATGGATTCAAAGTAGAGTGAAGATGCATACGTAGGAGTTTTCGGAAGAAGGAACTTAAAGTAAGAAATGTTCTAATTGAAATATAATCTCAAAAATGAACAAGCCAAAAAGATATTGTCTGCAGAGAACAAATAATCAAAATTAAATAAGAATACATTTATAATTAAAAATTTTAGTTAAAATATAATTATATAAATGCCCTCCTACCCTCTGTCTACACTCCCATTCTACGCACCCACAACTCTCTGAAATTTGTAACCTTTTAAATTTCATTTTTGTTGTCTCTTATACAGAAGCATTTTAAAAAAATAATGACAGTGATCGATGAAAATCTTCAATATCCACTCTAGCCTCTACTTGCACATACACAGAGCAGTGCACAAACACATGTGCATATGCATGAACAACACACATCCAAGTAAAATATCGGGAGTACGTAAGGGAATGGTTCCCTTTGTGCAGTTTCAAGGAAGGAAAAGGATGTAATCTCAAGGATTTGGAAGTCTAAACTGATGCAGGTACATTGATAACTGTATGTACACCTAACTCACTCCACAGACTCCCTGTGCCGCCCTTGCCCCTGGCCGTCCTCACACGGGGACTGGAAGCTCGACAGTGGAAACTGTTACTTCTTCTCCAAATATAAAAAGAACTGGGTGGAATTTGTCAACACCTGCAAGTACATGGGGGCACAACCAGTGGTCATAAAAAGTAATGAGGAGCAGGTATGTTGAGCTGGGCTTTTCTATTCTATGGTCGTGATTCTAGTTAGATGGGATCCTTCTTACAAATTATTTTTACTATACTTGAAGAGGTGAGAATTGTACATTCAGATAAATACAAAGTGGTACCATGGATATATGAATTAAGGAATAATTAATATGTAGGAATCTTTTGGAGTGTGGACCAGAGTTTAACAAGCACTTCCATTCGTGTTAAATGCCCTGATTTTGGGGCTATAGGAAGACTTGATGGGTAAAAGTGCTTGCTGTGAAGCACAGGGATCTGGGATCCACACAATAAAAACAGAGTCAATTGTTAGAAGTTGGCCCCTGACCTACACACACACACACACACACACACACACACACACACACACACACCCCTTGGCATCTAAGCCCACACATGAATTTTATTATTCTGAAGAGAGAAATCCTGAAGAAATGTTCAAAACCTATGAATCACCAGACCCTTGTAAGTTTGGGAAGCTGGCAGAAAGTTTCTCATATTATTATTTTAGTTGAAAAAGCGTAAGAGGAAAAGATGGGCCAGAAGCTTAAAATTAAGATCTGTCAAGTCACACCACACACTGCTCCTAAATTCTGAGTCCTCAAGGGAACTGTGTGACACCTGGCCTGATCTTTTCATGTCTAGGCCTGCATGTGTATGAGTGTAAGTGTAAAGTTGTGTAAGTGTGTGTGTGTATGTGTGTGTGTGTGTAGCAGTGTGTGTCCATTGTGTGCATGTGTTGTGTGTGTGTTTGTGTGTGTGTGTTTGTGAGTGTGTGTGTGTGTGTGTAGTGATCCTATATAAACACAAGTGTGCATTCATTGTTGCAGTAGAATTCTGGGATCTGACTGCAAGCAAGACTTCTATGTCTAGATAATGGTATAAAATGTGAAAATGATAGCAGAAATCCAGCATCACTCCCCTCTGTCCCTTCCAGAGAGTCCTCCAAGGGACTTCTACTAAGAAAAGCAAATCCTGGATGGGTCTGTCATACAATAAGAAGGAAAGAAAATGGCAGTGGGAGGATGGCTCACCGCTAGAATCTAGGTAATACAGTTTGTTGTGGGTGGCTCCATGATGCAGGAAGGAGTTGTGGTTTGTACACACTCCTTGGAGCCCTAGGCATGAGAGTCTGCTTGTTGGAATGTTATTGAGATGAGTTCTGATATGATTTTGCAATGCTATCATGTGATCTGAGGGCGGACATTACAACATGGTAGATATTGCAGGAATTTCTTCTCCCTGAGGGAGGTGTGAATGGGATGGCTGCAATGACATGCGAGGACCTGATGGTCCTTCCCACACCCTCCTATAAGGAAATGTGAATTGTCCACAAACCCAAAGGACATGGACTTTGCCAGAAGACCTAGCTATTCCAATGAAAATGGTGACTTTTTTCTGAGGGATGTATTTTGCATGGTATTCATAGAGAATCTGAAACACGGGAGCATGCTTGCCTTCAAAATACAATTTGTCCATCATAAAGATCTATTTTATCATGAGAGCTGCAAAAGAATTGCTCCATACCATGGAGAACTTGAAAATAGACAGGTGGGAGGATCAAGGCCAGTGTTTTTCTTTTGATGTGTATGGAAAGAAATATATAAGATTGTATACCAGGCTAATTTGGAATGTCAGTGGGATCTTAAATGTCATAGTGTCCCATTTTCAGTAAGAGGCATGCTTAGTGGTCATTCAAAAATCACACATGAGTGGCATTCACCTGGTTCTTGCGTGTCTAGGCAATCTTTATTCATATTAGGGTTAGCAAGTTACAGAGAAGCTAGCAATTGACTGAGACCATTTATCAGGGACAATGGGCAGAGGAATTTTAAGCCCCAGTATATTTGTTATACAAGGCTTTGTGCTCTGAATCAATAGGATGGAAAGTTTGGGGAGGAGGCTATACTAAACATTGGAAAAATGGTATCTTGATGAAGAACTAAGCCAATGAAAAATAATCGGGAACAGAGAAATGTAGAAAGGACTATAAAAACGACTGCTTTGCTTTAAATATTTGTGGCAGTTGTTTGTTTTGTTTCGTTTTGTCTTCTGTCTAGTCCACCAACTGAATCCTCAAAATCCAAGATAAAACTGCCTCAATTTCACAGTATGAGTCTGTGAATTCTGTATTATAGATTATTGGTTTCTCACAGAAACATCTTAGGCGTGCTGTCAGGGTCTGAGTGAAGTATGGCCTCCATGTGCACATGAGACAGAGAAGGAATAATCCCAGTGCCAGAAGTTAGAAAAGGTCGACAACATAGGGATGGAAAAGAAGCTCATGTTCTTTCGGGTTTTCAATTTCAGGAACTATTGGTCTGTAGGGGAACCCAAGATGCGAGGAAATAAAGATTGTGCAATACATACAGGTTATGGATGGAATGCCCTCCCATGTTCCCGTGAGGCACTCTGGATCTGCAAGAAGCCTGCATTGCCTTGCCCTAAGTGAATACTGTTCACCTCCATGGTCTCCATACAGGGCTCTTCATCATCTAGTTGAATTTTAGTTCATTTTGTTTTTCTGTGGCACTTGGTTCTCAAAATTCCATCTGAATTCTATATTTCCAGACACCTTGTCTTTCAACACTTGGTCCAGTCCTGTGTCCTCTCCTGGGTCAATAATTTACATCGGTTGGGTCAGGGTTTTGCCATGTTCTGAGCTTTCTTCCGGGATTGAATTCTGGGTTGCTAATCACTCCCCTCACTTGCTGTTCTCACTCTTCCTCCTGAGTGTGGAAGGAAGCATGACCAGCCATCCTCCTGCATCTGTTGCCATGCTGTTACTTCCTCCAGCTGTTGCTATGCCTACACCAACACCAAGAACTCAATGTCCTTGGTATCATCAGCCAAAATAAACAGTTTCACCCATGCTGCTTTCTGTCTGGTTATTTTATCATAGTAACAGAAAAGTATTTCAATCAAATCTAATGCATAAGAAGTGGAGTTGGTACAGAGGAATCAGGTGTGCTGAACCTATGGATCCTGGAACAGACCGGTCTATCACCATCTATCTTGGAGAACTCATATATCCAAATGTTTTTATTAGAAGAGGGAGGTACAAAGAGAGCATGAGCAGTAAGCCTGTCTCTCTCTTTTTTTTTTATTAACAAAATTATATACATTTCGAGTGTTATTCCTTTCCCCCGGTTTCCAGGCAAACAACCCCTAATCCCCCCTTTCTTTATGGGTGTTCCTCCCCATCCTCCCCATTGCCCCTCCCCCCAACTAAATGGGGTTCAGTCTAGCAGGACCCAGGGCTTCCCCTTCCACTGGTTCTCTTACTAGGATATTCATTGCTACCTATGAGGTCAGAGTCCAGGGTCAGTCCATGTATAGTCTTTAGGTAGTGGCTTAGTCCCTGGAAGCTCTGGTTGCTTGGCATTGTTGGACATATGGGGTCTTGAGCCCCTTCAAGCTCTTCCAGTTCTTTCTCTGATTCCTTCAACAGGGGTCCTATTCTCAGTTCAGTGGTTTGCTGCTGGCATTCGCCTCTGTATTTGCTGTATTCTGGCTGTGTCTCTCAGGAGAGATCTACATCCAGTTCCTGTCATCCTGCACTTCTTTACTTCATCCATCTTGTCTAATTGGATGGTAAGCCTGTCTCTTGAACAGAACATTTTTATCTACAGCATTTGTCTGCCTTGTCCTCACAATTAGAAAATTGAAGTTTATTCTGGCCACTGCACCAAGTGCTTTTAATTTTCTTGAAACAGACATGGTATTTTTCATAAAATTAAACCTATCATCCACTTTCAGTATTCCCACAGGGAATGACTATGAACAAACTAGCTAGGTCAATAAGAAAGTATTCTCACACTGAATGGCAGGTGAATACACGGTCTCAAGGCATCCCAAGAGTCTGAGAATAAGTGCTAGTTGTGGACTTAGCATTAACAAAGACATAGACATGTTCACCCTTCTAAGGCATAGACAACATTACAGAAGAGATTAAAGAGTACCTAAGGCCTGCACTCCGAGCTGACCCAGATCCCATGGGGATAGAGCTGGATTCTCAGAAGTGCGGCCAAACCTGAGAGCACAGATTCTGCCAGGAAAAAGCTGGTCCAGGAGTGCTGACACACCTGGGAGCACAGATAAGACCACCACTTCTGTTCCAAGGGACCTGCTCAGAGCCTTCAGGACACAGGAACCAAGGAACAGTCTGGGACAGGATCCTTCTGTTTTCTGTCTGTGCCTGGAGCTGACCCTGGGCCTCAGCTCTCTGTACCTAGATCCTATGGGAAGAATGCTGCAGTCTCAGAAGTGTGGACAATCCTGAGAGCACAGGTGAGACCACCACTTCTGCTCACATTCCAGGCCCAAGAGAAACCCACCTGAAGCCCTCAAGACAGGAACCGAGAGGCAGTCTGGGACAGGATCCTTCCGTTTTCCACCCATGTCTGAGCTGACCCTATGCCAAAGCTCTCTATACCCAGATCCTCTTGGGAGAGAGCCTGTCTCCAGAAGTGCTAACACACAGGCTTACAGGAGGGGCAGCCACTGTCAGAGACAGCAAGACCTGCTAACACCAGAGATAAGCAGATGGCAAGAGGCAAGGGCAAGAACCTAAGCAACAGAAACCAAGGCCACTTGGCATCATCAGGATTCATTGATGTGAATACTCTTGGTGTCATTTGGGGAAAGTTTTCTGAATTCTACAGCAAAAAAACCCCCACTGTTATGTCTAATGACATAGGAAGAAATTTTGTAATGAACCCACAAAATGGATGAAGATAAGTCCTGTTCATGAAAGCTCATCTAAACTGTGATAAAGACAAGGAACTGGTGAAGCTCACTCAGTACCTCAAGGAGATGGCCAAGCTTGAGGACTTCCTGGAGCTGAATCACAAGTACTGGAAACGGTATCCATCTAAGAAACAAGGATGGTAGTTACCAGTTACACTCACAATTGACGATCATTGAAGTCCGTGGACCTTTGTTTCTTTGCTAGGCATTACCATATTTTTGTTCGACACTGAAGCAGATGCTGGCCTGCCTCATTGTGGTCTTCCAATGCTTTGTAAATTCAATTTTGGATTTTTTGAAGATCATAACAAAGTGTTAAAAAGCAAAACAAAACAAAAAGTTTTCTTCCCTCTGTATTAATTTACTCTTGAAGAAATGTTCTCACAGATTAATTATTGAGATGTCTTTCAATCCCTAGAAAATGCAAAAAAGAAAGGAAAATGAAAAGTGGAGAAAAATTTATCTGCCAGTATCATCTTGTGACTTTGGAAATGAGTTTTGTCTTATGGTTTTATGATTTTTTCTCCTTGGATACTGAGCTGCCTGAGTCTGAGACCAAATCTATCTCCAAACTAGCTAGTGTTCTATCAGTGGTCATATCTTGCCATATTTTCATGACTGTAGTTCTCATGGTTCATATCTAGATGAGACTGTTGATGACTTATCTACCCCTAGAAGCTTGCACAGAATCTTCCTGGACTATAGTAATAATTAGAGGGGAGGAAGTGTCCCTATCACTGCCAGTTAGATTTGTCCACATCTTGTGATAAAACTGTGGGGTCTCGTCAGCAATGGTTTTTACCAACAGTTTCTATTGAGTAACCAAGAGCAATATGGCCAGGCTCTTACTTTTCCTTCTCTGAGTTGAACAGAGGAGAAACTGAGTTTTGTATTCACTGCAGAAAGTGAGGTTGAGTAGGAGTGAATACTTTCTACAAACATTTTTCTATGAAATGCAAGAGGGAATTCTGCCATCATGGGTCCTGGAGAGTTGAGACTAGACTTTTGGCTATGGGATGCTGGAAGTTTAAGTATTAGCATCCTGTGTCTGGGCAGAAGTATGCTGGTGGCTTGTGTGTCCCTAGGCCCAGACAATACAAGGGCACATGTTTGCTGAAATCCCATCCTTCTCTTCCACAGGGTGTGTGAGACATGGCCTTGTTCCCTTGGTGCTACAGCTCCTTTTCTTCACTCTCTTCTCTTGGGTCCTTGGCCACAACATCAGGCCAGACATCCCTGAGTACTTGGGATCTTAATGCTGTTTTTTTTGGGGGGGGGTGAACCTCGAGAAAACACATGTAAGAGCATGACGAGCCTGAAGATGGAACTTGATTCTTCTAAGGCTTCTAAGCATATATCAGGACCCTCCAACTTACAGAGAAAGGGAAATGGAAAAGGAATATGAGAATGTCCTCACTCCACTTGCTCTTTCTGTATGTCAAGATCTCTCTCTCTCTCTCTCTCTCTCTCTCTCTCTCTCTCTCTCTCTCTTCTTCTTCTTCTTCTCCCCTCTCCCTCTCCCTCCCCCCTCTCCCTCTCCCTCATGTATCTATGTGCATGTATGCACATACACACGTGTATTTGCATGCACGTGCATCTGTGAAGATAAGCATACATGTGTAGGTATGCATACATGTGTATGTGCATTATGTAGTTGCCAGGAGACAGCCTCAGTCGTCATTTTTCAGACTCTGTCCACTTTTCTGGAGAAAATATTTCTTACTGTCCTGAGGTTTTCAAGAAATCTAGTCTGGTTGGACAAGGGAACTATCTGTCCTTTAATCCCCAAAAACGTGATTATGAGTGTGTACACTAGCATGCCTGATTTTTAAATGTAGGTTCTGGAATATTGAATTCAGGTCATCATGCCTGCATGCAGGTACTTTACCAAGTAAATCATCTCTCCAGTCCACTATTCCTCTTCTTCAAGAGTTCTGTAACAAATAGTTGGCTCTCAGACACAATGTTCCTACATAGGCAGTGTAGACCATGAGACACTGTAGGTGTTTCTTTTTTCTTGGCACAGTTCCAAAGGTTCCCTGCACCAAGGATCAGGAGGAAAACTACAAGAAACTCACACAACTGAAGACTAGAATAGGTGAGTGATGAGAGGATGGTTGTCTGATGTTGTTAATGGGCAATCCATGTGGGGACAATTTACTTGAGTTCTGACCTCTTTTAAGTCTCAGTTTTGTTACTTATGAAATGGAAACAGGATAGCACCAAAAGGGGTCATGATGTTGACAAACACACACACACACACACACACACACACACACACACACACACACACACACACACATCCAATCATTCTACTTATTGAGAATGTTGAAAGTAGCTCCTATTTCTCCTAGTGTGGATGAGATGGGACAGGACACTTGGATTCCCATAATACAAGGAAAATACTTAGGAAATGGAAGGGGTAATGTTTCCTATTTGTGGTACTTGGAGGTCCCTGATTCTGGAGGTTTTGAAGGCTGAGCACACACAGTAATACAAACAATCAAATGTGGGTTCATTCTAACTATCCCAACAGAACTCCTATGTCGTCCCTGCTCCTGGGACTGGATGCTTTTCCGTGGAAATTGTTACTTCTTCTCCATAACTAAACATAACTGGAATGATTCTCTCACTGCTTGCAAGGAAGTAGGGGCACAACTAATCATCATTGAAGGTGACGAGGAGCAGGTATGCCTGATTCTGGAGACATCCGTGCATGTTTTTATTACTAAGAAGTTAGTGCATCACATCATGCTTCTTGAGTAAACATATTACCTCCCTTCCAATTCCTTTCTTATAGTACCACCACTTTTGCTTTTCAATTATGTGTACTATCTCTTTCTAAAGTCATGGAGTCCCCTTAGTGCTGCCCACATGTCCACAAGTATAAGAATATCCACTGGAACTTGGATAGTCTCTCAGGAATCAGATGTCTGAAAATACTTATTTTCCACCTTTCAGTTGTCAATAGGTCTTTAGATAAGGGTGAGACTCCATGAGCCTCTCTCCTGCCTAAGCTAAGAGTGTAGCTAGCTTGATCTTGTGCAACCAGTGTGAGTTCATGTGTACTATTGCCCTGTTGTAATAGTTAATTGACAAATCTCATCATGGAGTGTGCTACACACCTCAGTGGTTTATGTGCCCAAATGAGACACACACATGCACAGTCTTTATATTTTAAGATGCCATGGTCAGCACAATAGCTAGGCAATTGCCTAGCCTCTATGCTGCTGTGATCTGCCTCCCACTGAGAATTCTGCTAGTTCTTAGTTACTACCAACCTTTTGCTATGCTCTCCATCTTAGCTCTATGTCTCTCCATTTCACATTCTCCTAAAACATGTTAGATCCCTCCTTGTCTCCTGGTCCCTATGTATCTATCCTCCCCAGCTTGACTGCCATTTTATTTTATTTTTATTTTATTTTTTTATTAACTTGGAGTATTTCTTGTTTACATTTCACCCAGGTTTCTGGGCCAAACAT
The DNA here is from genome assembly GCF_011064425.1 of Rattus rattus. Classification (NCBI taxonomy): domain Eukaryota; kingdom Metazoa; phylum Chordata; class Mammalia; order Rodentia; family Muridae; genus Rattus; species Rattus rattus. The sequence continues at coordinate 1,881,411 of NC_046169.1, forward strand.
TCCCTAACCCTCCCTCCTATTCTATATGTGTTACCTTCCTCCCCCCCATTATCCCCAACAATCAGAGGCCTTAGCTATGACAGGGCTTCCCCTTCCACTGGTGCTTTGCACATTCATCCTAAAATATATTAGATTAGTCCCCTTTTTGCTCCTTGTTGTCCATGGGGTCCCCCTTCAAGCTCTTCCAGACTTTCTCTGAATCCTAAAATCCCATTGTATTCTGTCCTCCCTAGCTATTGACTGCTGGCATTTTTATTTACCAATCAAAACCAACTGGGGGCAGGTTTCCAGAAGGTGGGTGCAGACCCTCTTGTGCAAACAGCTTTGGGGGAGCAAAATTAGCATTTGTAATAGAAGCAGCAAGATTGCCCTGTCCATTTTACCTCAGATGTCCACTATTTCTGGCTCTTACAATCTTTCTGTTCCTCTTCCCTAATGATTTCAAAGCCTTGGAGAAGGAATTCTGATGTAGATGAGAGGTATGCATTTTACTACAGGAAAAGTAGTTTAAGATGGATAGACATAAATTTTCAAGGGAAAATGGAAGAGAAGCAATTAGAGAATCAAAATAACTTAACACACACACACACACACACACACACACACACACACACACCACACAACTCTTGCCCATGTGTGTAAGATTTCGAGGAAGCCTTGAAAATATAAAGAATTCTTATGCTAGGTTGGCTAGTACTTAGCAAACCACTTCATAGAGGGAAAACTCTGCTTTGTGCCATTGATCAATTGCTAGAATATGGCTCACACACATTCAGTCAATCATAGGAAAATCCAAAGAGGCATTCTCAAAACTCACAAGTCAGAGAAACACACAGTAAAAACAAGTATATATGACAAGATACCAGCTGTGCACTTCTCTGTCAAGTCATTTGGCTATAGAGTACAGACATGGGAGGACTCAGATCTCCTGAACACATGTTAGAAATCATGGTCAGATCCAAGAGGTCTGACTGCAAACAAAACTTCCCCTCTAGAGTTTCTCAGGAACACTGGATGAAAATTCAAGTACTCAGCTCTGTATCAATTATTCTTCTCCCCTTTCAGACCCTTCTACAGAAGATGTGTAAGAGGAAAGGAAATCTCTGGATTGGGCTCTCAGACATAAAAGAGGAAGGCTCATGGCAGTGGGTGGATGGTTCACCTCTGTCACTAAGGTAGGTCAAGTAACAAGGGAAGAGTGGGGGTGTGAGACTGATGTCTGAAACGCTAATGTGAAATATTCTTCTAGGGATTTTGTCCCCTACACATGAAAGGATGTCACTAACTGAGTGGAAAGGGAGCTCATACTCAATTCAGGGAAGATGGTAGATGATCTGAAACTCCTATAGTGGAGATTCTTGAAGAGCTTAGAGTCTGAGAAACAAATATAGTGTGGTATGAATAATCTAAAACCAGAGTGGTTGGTTTAGGAATTAGGATTATGTATGGATTTTGCAAGGAACATGAGTTAGGTTCCAAGCTCTCAGATCAAGCATTTCAGTGCCACCTGTTACTCCAAGTGCAGAGGGATCTAAATGGTGTACAAACCCCCGCCACACACATGCTCTCTCTCTCTCTCTCTCTCTCTCTCTCTCTCTCTCTCTCTCTCTCTCTCTCTCTCTCTCTCTCTCTCTCACACACACACACACACACACACACACACACACACACACACACACACAAACACACACACTTAAATTAAATTAAATCCTCAAATAAGAAGCCCTGCATTGCCATGCTTTGCTCTATAACACCAGAATCTCTAAACTATCCCATCCCTGCATCTTTACCTTCCATCCATTCATCATCCATCCCATCTCCTCCTGTAGAAAACTTCTGATACGTTTCCCCAATTATTTCAGTCCTATCTGCAGCCTGAGAGCATCCGTGGATTAATCCACCAATCAAACAATGTTTTGGGTATCAACTCTATCTTACATTGGTGGTGGTGTGACATATGGGTCTCCCACATCTCTCTTTAAGGAAAGACATGTTGCCATCATGGAGGTACTTAAATATGTTTTTTGCCCAACTATTCATAATAGTTAAGGTAGGGAATCCATGTTGGTAGCCAACAATGGAAGAATAAAGGTTTCTATTGCTGTGATAAATACCATGACCAAAGGCATCTCCTGGACATTGGGGTTCATTTCATCTTACACCCCATCTTACGTCATCAAAGGAAATCAGAGCAAGAGCTCAAAGCACAAACTGACACAAAAGTTATGGAGGAATTCCCTTTATTGTCTTTCTCCCCATAGCTTGCTGAGCCTGCTTTCTCATATATCCCAAGATTGCCAGCCCAGATATATCAATAATCATTGTGATATTGGACTTCCTACATCGACCACCAATAAAGAAAATGCCCTACACACTTGCCTATAGAAACAAACTTTTTCAATTAAGATTGTTTTTTTCTATAAATTACCCTAAGTTGTGTCAAGTTGACAAGAAAAAACTGGCCAGCACAACAGAATAGAATTTTCGGTTTAAAGTTAGAAGAATAAACAATTTCAAAGATAATGGATGCTAATAGAGACAATCACATTGAGTGAATGAAGCCTGTCTCACAAGATAAATGTATGTTATTCATTGTTCAAGAATAGTCAGTTGATGTGGAAGATCATGTATATTATTAATGAAAATAGAAATAAAGTTGCCTGGGAAACAAGGAAGAATGATGGGAGAAGGGAAGATGAATGTGGTAAGGGATTACACTCACCAAGGATTATAATTACAAGAAATTTAAAACTATTATTAAATTTATTTGTGGACGTGTGTGATATGTACATCAGAACATGTATGGGTGTCAGAGAACAACTTACTGAGTTGGTGTCTCCTTCTATCATATGAATCTCAGGGATCAAAGTCAGGACACCAAGCTTACCAATGAATATCTTTGGTCCACTAAAGCACCTCATTTTTAAAAAAGCCTATGTTGCCCAACTATTGAGAGTTTAGTTGGAGAAAACTGTCCACCTGCAGTACTTTCATTCCTGATTGACACAGAAAATGCTTTTCTTCAAGGCCACACTTCTCCTGGATTAGCTTGAAGGTACAGAAAAATAAAGACCTGTGTCTGGCCATGTTCTGAGCACATATATCTATTTACCCCATTATTATATATGCACATTTAGGAAGTCCCTTGGAAAAGGTTCATGAGGCCACACTCATCCTTTTGATATACAGGCAGTTACTTGTACTGGAGGAGTTTTTCTTTTCTGGTGCAGTAACACTGGTAAGGTGTACATGTTTGAAAAAATAATATTAATCAAATTTACTGATTCTCTCTCTCTCTCTCTTTCTCTCTCTCTCTCTCTCTCTCTGTGTGTGTGTGTGAGAGAGAGAGAGAGAGAGAGAGAGGCAGACAGACAGACAGACAGACAGACAGACAGGAGATTTGAGTAAGGTTTTACAAAGAAAAAAATATGGACCAGGAGCTGAAGAGTGAACAAAGATGGTAATATGATGAATATGCTCAAAATACCATTAAACCACCCTCCTTTCAGAACCCATCTGGATCGCATGATACATGGATCTGAGGAGGCTGCATCCATTATCTTCATCTGGATATGCATGTAATACCTTGAAAGGCTCAAGGATAGTTTCCTGCCCAGGTCATAAAGACAACCCTGTGTGACTATCAACGACTCAAAGGAAACCAAAGACATGAGAGACAGAAAAAGACGCCTCCACGTGCTCTGGCTCTCTAACTGAATTGCTAATCTATGCAGCCCTTGGCAGAGCAACCTGATAATGACACTTACTCAAGTCCGACTCCTCATTACCCATGCTCAGGTGACCAAGGCTGTATCAAGTTGCAGGCTAAGTAACATCTTTGACTATCTTGAGTTTATGCAGAGAGAATGACCTAAGGTGAAGATTGGGAAACTGAAAAGGTTTTGTTGGCAGGAACACTACTACATGGGTAATTTCTCCATAAGGTTTCTGTGCACTGATCAGTCTTCAGAAAAGGAAACTGATTAGGGTCAAAATCCAATACTGATAAATCTGCTACTTTTATGAGTTGCTGAACATAAGGTGATGTGGAATGGTCCACAGGAGAGAGAAGAAAAGCTCTGCAGTGTGCCCTTACTTTCCTTTTTTGCTTGAATACACCTTCCCCTACTCTGTGTTGAGGGGCTGCTCATTTATTTACATGAATGTAGAAGCTAGTGTCACATGGCCTTTTAATTTTTTGTCTTATTTTTTAAGGATTTGAAAATTCTTTGAGAATTTTGTACATGTATGCAATATATTAGGATCACATGACCTACCCCCAACTACTTTTTGAACCATAATCCATTCTTCTCCAATTTCATGTTCTTTTCTTTCATTATCTAAATATCATTGTGTTCAATTATTGCAGCCAATATGCAGTGACATTAGACCACCAGTTAGAGCATGGGCAACCTATCAGTGGTTACAACCCTAAGAAAAACAACTGTTCCTTTCCAAGATCACCAACTGCCAATAGCTCTTGGGACTCAGCAAGACCCATCCATATTTGAATGTTCACTGGCTTGCTCTTGTATTGGCCAACCACAGCTGCTAGAGATGTGCTGAGTTCTTAAGTTCAACCCATATCATACTCAGAAGACAGCATTTCACAGAAGCTCCTCCCCTATACCCTGGCTCTTGTTTTTTTTCCATACCCTCTTCTGTAGCGTTCCTTCAGTCCCCTGAGGGTAGGAGGTTGCCATAGGTTTTTCAGTTTGGGGCTGAGCACTCCCAGTCACTTTATTCTCAGCACTTTGACACTTTGGCATCTCTGTATCTGCAACTGCCCACAAAAGAGCCTACTCTGGCCATGGTTGAGAATAGCTCAGATACAAGATCCCAGACATCATGGACTCTGAATAGAATCTACTCTCATATATTTTGATAAATGATAATATTGTCAAGTGCCTCTAATCTACCTTACCTTTTGAGACAGGATTTCTACTTGACATTAAAGTTTACCTTCATGTAGACTGACTCAGAGTGGCCTCCATACCTCTATCCCTGGGATGGACACACACACACACACACACACACACACACACACACACAACTGGTGATCAGCCAAATGGGTTCACATGCTGTATTACATCCATGTATCTTCAGTACTTGTCAAGTTATTAACTGAGTCCACATTCCAGCCCCTTATGTGTTGTTGTCATTGTGTTTGTAGTTCTATCATGGCCTTTGCCATTAATATCACCATCATCCCATTGGCTATGAGCTAGCACAATGTTTTGGCTGTCTTCTGTTTAATATCCTTCTGCCTTAGTGTATCAACACATGCTGCAATTACAGAGATGGTTCTGTTGACACCTCTGAGTTTATCCTATACAAAAACCGCAAAAGGTATAATTTTTTTTGTTTTGTTTTAGTTTTCCATCCATCTTAGAAATTTTAAAACTAAAGAAAGGAGTTTGTAGACCTCAATTGGTTTTAGTTAGTCAAAACATAGATATTCTAAGCAATCCTTTGTAGTTGACATCTGAAGTGGTGTCCTCCTGTGACACTGGGAAATTTAATGGGTAATCTAATGCTGCATTTCTGTATAATGTCGAAGTGGAGAATCTCCCTGGGGGTATATTGCACATACTTCCTTCCATCTTTACCTGTAATAACATAAGCATGTCTATCCATGAACAACTTGTATATAAATTCAATCTCACCATGAGTTGATCTGCAAATAAGATTTGTTGCATTTTATCCCAATTGTTTTCATTTTCAATTTCACTGTCTGTTTCTTTTTCTAATATTTCATATTGCTTTTGAACATTTGGCTTTTCCCTGTCATTTTGTTTTTGTTTATTGCCTTTAAAGGTTTTTATTTTTATTTCATTCGTGCACATAGGATATGTAACAGGTGCATGTGTGTGCATGTATGTGTGCATGTGTGTGCATGTGTGCCTGTGAGAAAACAGGGAGCATTGAGTTTCCCTGGGGCTGGAGTTTCAGGTAGTTGTGAGTCTGCCTGACATGGTGCTCATAGTTATTCTCCATGGTTCTTTCAAAAACCATCAAGACTTTTAATTGCACCAGATATCCTCCAATCACTATCATTTTGTTTGCAGTTTGAGGTTTTTCTCATCAGGACAAAATTATAACCTTCCTTCGATGGTTTTTTGTAGATTACAGAATGGGGCAGTTGTTCTTTGCAAGAAATAGTTTCCAATTCTCAGAAGAAAAAGTCTTTGTGTAGACCCATATGAAGGAAAAAATAACTCAAAGGACAGGAAATGATCCAATTCTTGAAGTAATTACTCTGGTAAAGAGCCAAAAGGCAGGGAAGCAAAATAATAAGTAAATGTCCAATTGTTTTGTGTGAAGTTATGTCAGCTTAACTCATCAATGCAATGATTAAGGAAAGAGGCCTTTAGTTTGACTTTTGAAGCTAACATATTGGAAAATTTGGGCAGTTATCCCTGCAATTTTGATCCTTCAGAAAGTTCAAGAAAAGATTAATTTCCACATGATCATCCACTATTCATTATAAATCTATTTAAGTGTTGGGATGGCTACTTCTCACAGAAAACTTGTAACAACCTGAAATCAACTAGGAAGAGCAGCTCAATGAGGGGCTCTATAAAGAGGCTGGCCTGTGAGTGCTATGGGTGATTGTCTTGATTGTCAGTTGATGTTGGAAAAACCCAGTCTACTCTAAACTTTACCCTTCCCTGACCTTAGTGAAGTATATAAAAGTGAAACTTTAGCTCAGTGTCTATTCATTTCTGTTCTTGACTATGGCATGTTACCAACTTTCTCAAGCTTCAATGCTGTGACTTCTATACAGGGAGATCTTTTTTGTTCCATGTGTGGAACCATTACATCCATAAAAACATTCTGTGAGCAATGAAGTTTAAGAATTAGGAGGTGGGGAAGAGACAGGGAGAGAGGGCCAGAAAGGAATAGAAATTGAAACTACCTGGGGCTTCGGTATATCAACAGGACACCCACGATACATAGGATAGGGATGCTTCAGGAAGTCTGTGAAGGTGAGTCTAACTGAGACTCCTCAGTAGGAGACAGGGCCTGAAGTGGCCACCTCCTGGAAATGCCAGGCAAGACTTCTGGTGGAAGACATAAGGACACCAACCTATCCATAAAACTTGACCCCAAATTTTTCCCTGCCTATAAGAAGTGCAGGGGGCAAGAGGAGCAGAGACTGATGAGATGGCCAACCAGTGAGTATCCAACAGAGATCCGCATCCATACAAGCAAGAACAATCTCTGACATTATTAATGATACTCTATTATGCTTGCATACAGCAGCCTAGTGAAAACTGTTCTCTGAGACACTCCAAACAAAGCAGCCAATGGAAACAGTTGTAGAGAAACCACAAAAGCCAAACATTATGTAGAGCTTACAGACCATTGTGAAAGAGTTGGTGGAAGGGTCCAGGGGCTTCAGAAAGAGTATAGAATTCTACAAACAGAAAGTCAACTGGCCTGGATGTTGAGGCATTCAGACTCTGAACCACCAGCCAAATAGTATACATGGCTAGACCTGACCTCCCACATATGCAGCAGTGTGAATCTTAGTCTTCAGGTGGGACACACACACACACACACACACACACACACACACACAAACACACACATAAAACCCACAACACAAATGGAACTGAGATGCCTGACCATGATCTGGAACCCTCTTCCCCTAACTTGGCTGCCTGTCTGACGTCAAGAGGCTGTGCCCAGGTCTGCAGTGTCCTGATGTACAGATTGGATTGGTATGAGTCGCCCTTTTCTCGGAAAAGAAAAGGGGTGGAAGACTGGTAATTGGTTATGTTAGGGACAATGGCAGTAGAAGGAGGTTGTGGATCAGGATGTCAAATGAATATTTAATATTATTATAAATGGAAAAATAGGAAAATGAAAATAACAAAAGAGAAGTGGGGTAGTGGGAGATCCAAGCAAAACAGGTTTGACCTGAACAATGATGGAGACAGTGGCATGAACCTGAGGAGAAATAAATCATGTGTCCAGACATAGAAAATATCCGCTTGAGTTGACATGTTAGTCAGCAAACAAGTTCTAGCTTGTAATAATAATTCAGTCTAAGAGTCATTATTTTGGAGAACTTGGACATGCATGGAAAACAGTTACACATAGCACACAATGGTGACATAGAAGTCCAAACTTAGAAAGGACCAGAGCAACACCTAAATGTTCCAGCTGGAAGGCAAAAACAAGCACTCCCTGGAAATAAAATAGGTTCCTAAGTTAATATGAGCAACTGAAGCTGAATGTATTTTACGTGGCTCCTTTAAGACAAACTACTGATTTGCAACCAAGCCAGCTGAAGGGCACTTGAACAAAGCTAGTGAATAACTCACTGAGAGAGCAAATGCCTGTGTTGAGCATCAGTGTCTTGAGCAAGGCCAGGCACTTCATAGAGGGTGCAGCTGCAGTTTCCTTGGCTAACTACTGCAGCAGCAGCTGACAGATACCGCTGATAAGCCTGCACACAGCTCAGAGCATGGTAGGATCACCTCTTCCTGTCCAGTATGTTGTTTTTTAAGTCTTGTCCTACAGGGCAGAGAAGGCTGAAGGAAATGGAAGCCAGGCCCAGACTGAAAAGCTCCAAACTTCTGAACTAGTAAGGTATTAAAATTAAAATCCATAAAAGGCCAAAGAAAAGTCTTTAAAATAAATTTTAAATTAAAATAAATTTAAAGAAACAAGGAACATAAATATGAGAAGGAAGATCACACAGACCCTTCCAGGTCTGTATAATGAAGTTTTCAATGGTTTAATGATAGAAATAAATGAGAAAGATTTAAATGACCTAATTGTAGCTGGTATGTTACCAATTATGATTACTATTGCATTGGTAATCCTGACTTTAATCCTGATAGCCATGATAGCTAAAAGTCCCTCATCAGCATTAGAGGGACAAGAAGAGGAGAAAATGAAAATGGAAACAAATCTGAGGAGAAAAATTATAAATAAGAATTATAAATAATAATGAAGAAAATTCTATAATAATAGTGATATAAAAAAGAAAAATGAAAAATGGAGATAAAACAGAAGAAAACATTAGAGAAATTATGAATAAAAGTGAGGAAGATAATGTCTTGATAAAGGAATTCCACAAGATTATCAAAAACTCAAGTAGCAACTTATAGAGAGATGAGATTTTAAAAGATTTAAAGAAGTAACAACAACCTATGTCTTATATTAACCACATGTCACACAGATGCTTAATAACTGGGCCATGAAAAGTTTCTTTAGTATTTTAAAACATTGAGATTTGATGACAACATTTTGAGTCACCATTAATTACAGTATAACATAGGGGTGATGAGACTTCAATTGTTAGCAATGAAATAGGACTAGTGGCATTCCCTATTGTGAAGGATCAATTAGTTAGATGAGAGTCTATAGTCAGAGAGTCTGATTGCCCTGATGATGATATTATCCTAGAACAAGGTTGTACAATAGCCTTAAATGATTGGTGCAAGGTTGAACAACAGAATGAGATGAATTGTGTACAAAAAATGTGGGGTTCAATGGGCTTTCACTGACTTTTTTACAAAAGATTACCCAGCTCTAAATAGAGCAATATCAACTCCATCTGCTAGATAACTTTAAACTGAATCTTTGCTCTTTTTGAACCAACCAGAGCTTCATGTACAGAACCAATACCCAAAGACTATACATGGATTGACCCTGGGCTCCAAACTCATAGGTGTAGAATGAATATCCTAGTAAGAGCACCAGTGGAAGGGGGCCTGAGGTCCTGCAAAGAAGATGAACCCTATGAATGGATTGTTGGGGGAGAAACGGCGTAATGGGAAGGATGGGAGGGACACCATAGAGAAGGGGAGGTGGGGTTAGATGTTGGCCTGAAACCAGAAAGGGAACAATAATCAAAATGTAAAATGAAATACCCAAGTTAATAAAGATGAGAAAGAAAATGCCAACACTTAATGCAAAAGCATTATCTGCACCCTCTTTATGAATGGATTAAAATTACTGCAGATAGAGTTAATGTTCAAAAATTCAAGCTATGGTTGATAAACCTGATAAAAAGATATAAACACAAAATGCTGTTGTTTATTCTGAAATAGGGTCATCCTAAAGGATCGTAATAGAGTTTAAGGATAAAACTCCTATAGTAATCATATAATTCAGAGAGAAAGTTTCTGGGAAATATATAGAAATATATGCAAAATAGACCTAATGTTGACATGTACGACATCAAAGATATTCAAGGCAA
>NC_046169.1:1891729-1897015 GCF_011064425.1 Rattus rattus
ATTATGTGTACTATCTCTTTCTAAAGTCATGGAGTCCCCTTAGTGCTGCCTACATGTCCACTAGTATAAGAATATCCACTGGAGCTTGGATAGTCTCTCAGGAATTACATGTCTGAAAATACTTATTTTTCCACCCGTGAGCTTATCTCCTGTCTAAGTTAAGAGTTTAGCTGGCTTGATCTTGTGCAGCCACGGTGAGTTCATGTGTGCAATTACCCTGTTGTATTAGTTAATTGACAAATCTCATTGTAGAGTTTGCTACCCACCTCAATGATTTTTGAGCCAAAATGAAAGACACACACACACACACACACACACACACACACACACTCCTTATATTTTAAGATTCCATGGTCCGCACAATAGCTAGGCAATTGCCTAGCCTCTATGCTGTTAGAATCTGCCTCCCACTAATTCTGAGTTAGTTCTTACTAACTGCTATGCTCTGTCTTAGCTACTCTATTTGTGGGTCCCTCTTGGCCATGTCTTCTTGAACTCTCCTTGCCCTAGAGATGCCTCTATGTCTCTCCATTCTCCACATTCTCCTAAAACATATTAGATCTTCACCCTCCTTATCTCCTGGTCCCTAGACCTAGAATCCTAAAATCCTGTATCTGTCTTCCCCAGCTATTTGACTGCTGGCATTTTTGATTTACCAATCCAAAACCAACTGAGAGCAGGTTTCTAGAAGGCATGTGCAGTACCCTTGTGCAAATAGTTTGGGAGTAGCATAATTGCATTTGTAATAAAGCAGCAAGATTGCCCTGTCCATTCCATTTCACCTCAGATGTCCACTATTTCCAGTTCTTACAATCTTTCTGTTCCTCTTCCCTAATGATTTCAAAGCCTTGGAGAAGGAATTCTGATGTAGATGAGAGGTATGCATTTTACTACAGGAAAAGTAGTTTAAGATGGATAGACATAAATTTTCAAGGGAAAATGGAAGAAAAGCAATTAGAATCAAAATAACACACACACACACACACACACACCGCAGCGTCTTTAAGACAACTCTTGCCCATGTGTATGAATTTCGAGGAAGCCTTGAAAATATAAAGGAATTCTTATGCTAAGGTTTGGCTAGTACTTAGCAAACCACTTCATAGAGAAAACTCTACTTTTGCCATTGATCAATTGCTAGAATATGGCTCACACACATTCAGTCAACCATGGGAAAATCCAAAGAGGCATTCACAAAACTCACAAGTCAGAGAAACACGCAGTAAAAACAACTATATATGACAAGATACCAGCTGTGTACCTCTGTACGAGTCATTTGGCTATAGAGTACAGACATGGGAGGACTCAGATCTACTGAACACATGTTAGAAATCATGGTCAGATCCAGAAGGTCTGACTACAAACAAAACTTCCCCTCTAGAGTTTTTCAGGAACACTGGATGAAAATTCAAGTACTCAACTCTGTATCAATTGGTTCTTCTTCTCCCCCTTTCATGAACCTTTCTACAGAAGATGTGAAGTAAAGGGAAATCTCTGGATTGGGCTCTCAGACATAAAAGAGGAAGGCTCATGGCAGTGGGTAGATGGTTCACCTCTGTCACTAAGGTAGGTCAAGTAGCAAGAGCAGAATGGAGGTGTGAGACTGATGTCTGAAACGCTATTGTGAAATATTCTTCCTGGGGTTTTTGTCCCCTACACATGAAAGGATGTCACTAATTGAGTGGAAAGAGAGCTTACACTCAAGTTCAGGGAACATGGTAGATGATCTGAAACTCCTGTAGTGAAGATTCAGGAAGAGCTTAGAGTCTGAGAAACAAATATAGTGTTGTATAAATAGTCTAAAACCTAAGTGGTTGGTTTAGGAATTAGGAGTATTGTGGATTTTGCAAAGAACATGAGTTACATTCCAAGCTTTCAGGTCAGGCATTTCAGTGCCACCTGTTACTCCAAGTTCAGGAAATCTAAATGGTGTGCAACACCCCCTACACACACACACACTTTCTCTCTCTCTCTCTCTCTCTCTCTCTCTCTCTCTCTTTCTCACACACACACACACACACACACACACTTAAATTAAAATAAATCCTCAAATAAGAACCTGCTCTTTGACTAAGCCAGTAGCTTTAAATTAACACAGTTATCTCAGTTTGGATTAGCCAGTTTTAATCATTTCTATAAACTATATTCCTACCTATCTCCTTTTACCTGGTTTAGTGAAAGTGGTTGGATAAAATCCAGAGTTATGAAAGCTTGATAATGATGTTGAATTGTAAAGTCTCAGCTTATTAATTTGTGTGTAAATATACCTTCAGCAGGAAGAATTCTCTCTCTAATGCTAGGCAGAAGATTACTAAGTAAGTTATAGGGACCAGGACAAACATGAAAACATCTAATTTTCAGAAGTTTCAAAACCACTCATAAATGAGTGTAGAGACACAGATTAACACTATGTATGGGCTTTGCAGCTTTAAAAACAAATATTGGACCCCATGGGAAACCAAAAATGCTTCAGAGAAAGACTGTGTAGAGCTGACAAATGATGGCTGGAATGACAACAATTGTACATTGAAGAATTTCTGGATCTGCAAGAAATCATCAGTATCGTGCTTCAAAAAGTGATGTTCAGGTCCTCCCCTCAGCCCTTGCAGCTCCAACCTCCCTGAAAACTGACCACACTTTACCTACACTTGTGGTGACCATGTCTCCATATTTGCACCAAGGAACCCTTAATGGCTCAGCTGTTGTCTTCTCTTATGTCTCTTATCTTCTCAGGTGCTGGTTCATTGCTACCTTTCCTCAGATATCTCCAGACCCCACTTAGCTTATTGGTTGTTGACATGGCCTTTCTTTGCAATTTAATACAATGGCTAGGTGTGATACATCCTCAGGGACTATGCATTTATAATACAAATGTTGATTTGCTTGCTAGATTAGAGGGTCGGCATCGCCATGCTTTGCTCTATAACACCAGAATCTCTAAACTATCCCATCCCTGCATCTTTACCTTCCATCCATTCATCATCATCCCATCTCCTCTGTGAAAACTTTGATATATTTCCCCAATTGTTTTCAGTCCTATTTGCAGCCTATGAGCATCCATTGGATTAATCCACCAAACAAACAATGTTTTGGGTATCGACTCTCTCTTCCATTGGTAGTGGTGTGACATATGGGTCTCCCACATCTCTCTTTAAGGAAAGACAAGTTGCCATCATGGAGGTAATTAATTATATTCCTTGCCCAACTATTCATAATAGTTAAGGTAGGGAGCCCACCTTGGTAGCCAACAATGGAAGAATAAAGGTTTCTATTGCTGTGATAAATACCATGACCAAAGGCATCTCCTGGACATTGGGGTTCATTTCATCTTACACCCCATCTTACGTCATCAAAGGAAATCAGAGCAAGAGCTCAAAGCACAAACTGACACAAAAGTTATGGAGGAATTCCCTTTATTGTCTTTCTCCCCATAGCTTGCTGAGAGCCTGCTTTCTCATATATCCCAAGATTGCCAGCCCAGATATATCAATAATCATTGTGATATTGGACTTCCACCATCGACCACCAATAAAGAAAAATGCCTACACACTTGCCTGCAAGAACACACTTTTTTTCAATTAAATTGTTTTCTATAAATTACCTTAAATTTTTGTCCAGTTGACAGAAAAACTGGCCAGCACAACAGAATAAATTTTTCTCAGTTTATAAAGAAGAATACAGTCAACACTCTCTGCAAGATAATGGATGCAACTAGAGATAACCACATTGAGTGAACCACGGCAGTCTCAAGAAGACAAATGTATGTTATCCAAATTGTGGTTCATATACAGTTACATAAAATCATGTATGCATATATTAATGAAAATAGAAATAAAGTTGTCTAGGGGAACAAGGGAAGAATGATGGGGATAAGGGAAGGATGGAACAGGGTAAGGGGATACACTCAACAAGGGATCTATCCTTATAAGAAATTTGAAAATATTATTAAATTTATTTGTGCACATGTGTAGTTATGTGCATCAGAACACATGTATGGATGTCAGAGAACAACTTATTGGAGTTTTTTCTCCTATCATATGAATTCCAGGGTGTGGCTAGGCAGCCACTACATTCTGGACACCAGGGATCAAAGTCAGGGTATCAGGCTTAGCAATGAGTATCTTGATCCACTAAAGCACCTCATTTAAAAAAAAAAACAAAAAACCGGACACCGCCGGAACCTGAAGGAACAGACCGGATAAACAGTTCTCTGCAGCCAAATCCCATGGGAGGAAGCTAAACCTTCAGAGAGCGAACACCTTCTGGAAACCAGAAAGACCGCACTCTGCACACATTACTGATTCCAGAGAAAACACCAGCATGTCTAGAACCCTGAATTTTCGGCTCCCGAGCTTGATTTGAATCTTCTGGTGCTGCCATGCAGAGGCTGGTAGGCAGCACCCATGGCGAACTTGAGCCTTGGGATACACAGGTAAGACCAACTTTTCTGCTGCAAGAACCTGCCTGGTGAACCGGGACACACAGAAGCAGAATTCCTCTAGAGACCAGAGCACTTCCTGTGTCTGCAGTCCCACCCATAGATCCGGCCCCCAGCAGCTCTCTGCTCCCCCAGACCCGTGGGAGGGAGACCTCACCCCGCCCTGGTCAGTGGAGCAGTCCTGAGAGCTGCAGAGTGGGAAAGAGACCACCAACACTGCCACCCCCTGCCCACATCCCTGGCCCAAGAGGAAACTATATAAGGCCTCTGGGTTCCGTGGGGAGGGCCCCAGGAAGCGGCAGGACCCCCTGCACCTGAGACACCACCACCAGAACCTGAAGGAACAGACCCGGATAAACAGTTCTCTGCAGCCAAATCCCCCGTGGGAGGAGAGCTAAACCTTCAGAGAGAGGCAGACACGCCTGGGAAACCAGAAGAGACTGCACTCTGCACACGATACTGATTCAGAGGAAAACACAAACACCATCTGGAACCTGGTGCACTGAAGCTCCCGGAAGCGGCAGATCTTCCTGGTGCTGCCGCGCCAGAGGCACAAATGGGCAGCACCCAGCAGTGAACTTGAGCCTTGGGACCACAGGTAAGACCAACTTTTCTGCTGCAAGCGACCTGCCTGGTGAACTCAAGACAAAGGCCCACAGGAACAGCTGAAGACCTGTAGAGAGGAAAAACTACACGCCCGAAAGCAGAACACTCTGTCCCCATAACTGGCTGAAAGAAAACAGGAAAACAGGTCTACAGCACTCCTGACACACAGGCTTATAGGACAGTCTAGCCACTGTCAGAAATAGCAGAACAAAGTAACACTAGAGATAATCTGATGGCGAGAG